>NC_069504.1:37633167-37643167 GCF_027579735.1 Bombina bombina | reverse complement strand
GTAAATATTAACATGACCAGTCTTTGGGCTAGTGAGTTTATTGCAGCATCTTTATTGCTGCTACTGTGAATAGAGAGAGGGAGGCGGGGGAGGGAGAGAGGGAGAGAGAGAGAGAAGAGAGGAGAGAGGGGAGAGTGCGTGTGGGTGTTTTTGGGTGGGAAGAGTGAGTGTTTTTGGGTGTGGAGTGTGAGTATTAATTAATTAAAACAAAATCATACAATAAACTGGGTACTGGCAGACAGCTACAAGTACCTGAAATTACCTGTGTCACAGTCTAACGATCTTCTGTTGGTGCCAGTGGGCAGCCCAGCAGGGAGGCGGGAGGGAGGGCCCTAGGGTATGGAGGGGGGGGGGGAAGGGACGGGGGGGATGGGGCAGCTACACTACAGAAAAGGGGATCTGGGGGTCCCTAAACTAAAGATCGTGGGTGGGGGACACACTACAGAAAATTAATAAAAATATATATAAATTTTTTTTTTTTTTTTTTAAATTGTTTTAAGGTACCGACAGTCAGCTGCCAGTACCTAAGATGGTGGCAATAGTTAGGACAGGGGAGGTTTAGAGAGCTGTTGGGGGGGCGATCAGGAAGGTGGGGGTAAGGGGGAGCCTACACTGCAGAAAAAAAAAAAAAAAAAAAAAAAAAAAATTATATATATATATATATATATATATATATATATATATATATATATATATATATATATATATATATATATATATATATATATATATATATATATATATATATATATATATATATATATATATATCCACCCACACAGGTAGCCCTTAGTTTACGCCGGGGTTAGGTTCCAGAAGAAATGGTTGTAAATCGAAACCGTTGTAAATTGAAACCCAGTTTATAATGTAAGTCAATGGGAAGTGAGGGAGATAGGTTCCAGGCCCCTCTCAAAATTGACATAACACCTAATACATTATTTTTAAAGCTTTGAATTTAAGACTTTAAATTCTAAACAGCATTATAAACTTAAATAATCACACAACAGACTGTATCTGCAAACAATTATCTGCATTGTTAGCATGTTAGATAATATTGGGTCTGCAGCTATTCTATGCATTTCAATCTGGACTGATTAAAGGGACATAATACTCATATGCTAAATCACTTGAAACTGATGCAGTATAACTGTAAGAAGCTGACAGGAAAATATCACCTGAGCATCTCTATGTAAAAAAGGAAGATATTTTACCTCACAATCTCCTCAGCTCAACAGAGTAAGTTCTGTGTAAAAAGTTATACTTCACCTACACATAATAAATTTCCTCACTCAAAATAACACAACATCAGTGGTGGTGTCAGCGGACGCGGAAAAAGCTTTTGACCGCGTCTGCTGGCACTTTATGAGATCAACACTTGAAAGATTTGGGATGGGGCCTCACTTCATCGCCAAAGTCATGGCCCTTTATAATTGCCCAATGGCTAGGGTTAGAGTTAATGGCTTACTGTCATCCCCATTTAAGATCCATAACGGTACCAGACAGGGATGTCCCCTATCCCCTTTGCTGTTTGCCTGCGTCATAGAGACCTTAGCGATCACCATTAGAAATAGAGTAGAAATTCAGGGAGTTCACATATGTCATAACACACAAATTATTATTATATGCGGATGACATCCTAATTTTCTTAATGGACCCCATATCTTCGATCCCTCGATTATTAGATGAATTTGATGTTTTTTTTAAGGTCTCAAATTTTCTTATTAACAAATCAAAGATGGAGATGCTCGAACTACAGTGCAACGCAGACTGCCTTAAGTTACTATTGCAAAAATGCCCTTTCCAGATTCAAACTAAAAGCTTAAAATATCTAGGTATATTCCTTGCACCAACCACCCATGAGATGTTCAGAGCTAGCTACATCACATTACAGAGAAATATTGTTGCAGATCTTTCCTCTTGGAGGTCCAAAAGAGTCTCATGGCTGGGCCGCATAAACTCAGTTAAGATGAATATATTACCTAGGGTGCTGTATTTATTACAGACACTACCAATCCCTCTGCCCAAGGGTTTTTTGTTAACTTTACAAGATAGAATCTTCGATTATATATGGGATAAGAGGAAAGCAAGAATTAATAAAGCTTTGATGTGCTTACCGGTTCGTGAGGGGGGGCTAGGGGTCCCTAACCGGACTAAATATAGACAAGCCGTGTTCTTACAGAGGATAGTAGATTGGTTTAGTAATTATCACGATAAAAAATGGGTAGCCTTAGAACACGACATAGCAAGGAAATCACACTTAGGTACAATCTGTTGGCAATCAACACCTCAACTACACACAGACTTTAGACAGAACACTGTACTGATGGAGACCCTATTGGTATGGAAAGGGATACTTAGAGAATACACACATATCTTCCAGGTTTTCCCCCTTGACCCCTCTCACCGAAAACACTGAACTCCCAATAGGCCTATTGAAAAAAGTTACACAAATGGAGACTCCACTCAGGTCCTTATGGGCATTACATTTAGGTGACGAGACAAGACTACTGACTGAGGAGGAACTGGTAGGTAAGGGCCTGACGGTCTTCAGTAGCTGGTTTGTCCAACAATGTCATTCATACATTTACAAACACAAAGAACGACGTAACCTAGTCAGACCTCACTCAGTTTGAGACATTATGCCACTCAGAGTCTACAGCGACAAAAACCCTATCATTGACATATGCGCTACTACAAAAACCGACAGTGGGCTATACCCCTTACTATATAGACAGATGGAATGATGAGCTGGATACTGAACTATCAATGTCTAATATTGCTAAATTGCTCAACAATGTTACCAAAGTCTCCGTATCCAGCACCCTTATAGAACTTAACATTAAAATTCTACAACGGTGGTATCTCACCCCTACTAGAATCAATAAATTGTTCCCTTCGATTTCAAATAAATGCTGGCGGTGTGGTTAGGAAAGAGGGTCTATGCTACACATCTGGTGGACCTGTAGATTATTGAGGCCAACATGGTTAGCAGTAGTTAAGGCGACTAACACAATGACTGAACTGACTTTAGAATCAGACCCTAGAATTTGGTTATTAAATGTAGTCCCTAATAAAATCCCAACGTACAAGAAAAAGTTGATTTTCATTGCTAGTAATAGCCTCAAAAAACTGATAGCAAGAAACTGGAAGTCTCAGGTAACGTTAAACTTAGCCACATGGTACAACCAATTTCAATTCATCCTATCCGTAGAAGAATACGCTTATATGAGGAATGGTAGAAGTGAGGTATTTTTACAAATGAAAGTTATGTGGGAAACTTTTATCACCAATACCTAGAATGCAAACAGAGAGAGATACAAAGCAAAGAGATAGCATTGTGGGCAAAATGGAATGGGTGCTAAAGATCAAAAACAAAAGTGAATAGCAACTCGTGGAACCTGGTTAATTATTTGTTGTTGTGTTAAATGTTTTATTTCTCATACTGTTAGACTTCTGCTTGGATGATTTGTTTCAAACTGTATACTTTACCTTTTGTATCGCAATGCAGAAATTACAATAAAACATTGTTAAAAAAAAAAAATTGAACGTTTGTTAACATTTTTAAGCAGATTTGGAAAAATTGTGCACTTTTTTATTCCTTAAAGGCGCAGTACTCGTTTTTCAAAAATTTGTTTTACATCAATAAATAAAGTGTTTAACGACAAAAAAAAAAAAAAAAAAAAGTTATACTTCACCTGCTCCCAGCTGCAGGTAAAAATAAAAAATAAAAAAATGAAGAAATGAACAGCAGCCAATCAGCATCAGCAGTGCTGCTGAGGTCATGAACTCTTACTGTGATCTCATGAGATTTGACTTAACTCTCATGAGATTTCATAGTAAGCTTCCTTTACCTGATTGGTGAAATAATATGAGAGTGCACGAGGCTCATCCTTTCAGCTGTCCCAGGACAGACATACTAATATGCTGCTTAGAAATCCTTTACAATGGGAGGTGGCTACTGAGGAACTTTTGAGGTAAAATATCTTTCTTTTTTACATAGAGATGTTCAGGAGATATTTTCTAGTCAGCTTTTTACAGCTATGCTGCATCACTTTCAAGTGTTTAAACATTTGGGTATTATGGCCCTTTAAGCAGTTAGGCACCCTCACCTCAAGCAGCTGGACAGGAAGATAATAATAGGGAAGTGGTTGCTAGATCTTGTTGCTTTGAAAGCTGCTTGATAGCTAAGGTCTGTTCTCATAAGTTTTCATACTGGCAGACTGCCTAAGATGACCAGTGGGGGGAGGGGGGGGGGAATCAGGGGTTGGGAAGTGTCAGATAGCAGGGTAATCTCTACACTAAAGCTAAAATTAACCTTTTAAAATTACCTAATCTGCCGGGAATCATAGAAGTGTGATGCGCAGCTGCAATGAGCGGCCTTCTAATTACCAAAAAGCAATGGCAAAGTCATATATGTTTGCTATTTCTGAACAAAAGGGATCCCAGAGAAACTTTTACAAAAATTTGTGCAATGATTACACAAGCCGTTTGTAAATAATTTCAGTGAGAAATCCAAAGTTTGTCAAAAAAGTACCCTTTTTTCTTTTTTTTGCATTTGGCGGTGAAATGGTGGCATGAAATTAACCAAAATGGGCCTAGATCAATACCTTGGATTGTCTACTTAAAAAATATATATATATATAGTTATGACAGGTAAATAAAAAAAACTTTCTGATTAAATGGAGTGATAGCAAAAATGCTAAGAATTCTCTGGTATGTTGGGCAAGTTTTTTTCTGAAGGGGTTAAACTGAGTGATAGCAAAAATGTCTCCAGTAATTTGGGCAAGGTCCTTAGGAGAGCACTGAATGTGACTGTGTTTGTGTATAAAGGGAATTTGTTTGGCCGCTTCACATTTTACTAATATTGCTGGTGCTGGGAGATAGAGATTTAGATAGATATTAGCTAAAAGGTCAGAGGAATTGAAACGATTTTTTCCCACGTCACAGGAAATAAATTGTTTTGAAAGGAGAGTGCAGGGCTGGTGTCTTATCTTTGAGGTACTGTGTTTTTTAGATGGAGTGCACTATGGTGATGTTATATTTGTGTGCGTGTGTACGCGTACAAAAACAGAATTTATGCTTACCTGATAAATTACTTTCTCCAACGGTGTGTCCGGTCCACGGCGTCATCCTTACTTGTGGGATATTCTCTTCCCCAACTGGAAATGGCAAAGAGCCCAGCAAAGCTGGTCACATGACCCCTCCTAGGCTCCGCCTTCCCCAGTCATTCGACCGACGTAAAGGAGGAATATTTGCATAGGAGAAATCATATGATACCGTGGTGACTGTAGTTAGAGAAAATAATTCATCAGACCTGATTAAAAAACCAGGGCGGGCCGTGGACCGGACACACCGTTGGAGAAAGTAATTTATCAGGTAAGCATAAATTCTGTTTTCTCCAACATAGGTGTGTCCGGTCCACGGCGTCATCCTTACTTGTGGGAACCAATACCAAAGCTTTAGGACACGGATGATGGGAGGGAGCAAATCAGGTCACCTAGATGGAAGGCACCACGGTTTGCAAAACTTTTCTCCCAAAAATAGCCTCAGAAGAAGCAAAAGTATCAAATTTGTAAAATTTGGTAAAAGTGTGCAGTGAAGACCAAGTTGCTGCCTTACATATCTGCTCAACAGAAGCCTCGTTCTTGAAGGCCCATGTGGAAGCCACGGCCCGAGTGGAGTGAGCTGTGATTCTTTCAGGAGGCTGCAGTCCGGCAGTCTCATAAGCCAATCGGATGATGCTTTTAAGCCAAAAAGAGAGAGAGGTAGAAGTTGCTTTTTGACCTCTCCTTTTACCAGAATAAACAACAAACAAGGAAGAAGTTTGTCTGAAATCCTTTGTAGCCTCTAAATAGAATTTTAGAGCACGAACTACATCCAAATTGTGTAACAAACGTTCCTTCTTTGAAACTGGATTCGGACACAAAGAAGGCATGACTATCTCCTGGTTAATATTTTTGTTAGAAACAACTTTCGGAAGAAAACCAGGTTTAGTACGCAAAACCACCTTATCTGCATGGAACACCAGATAAGGAGGAGAACACTGCAGAGCAGATAACTCTGAAACTCTTCTAGCAGAAGAAATTGCAACCAAAAACAAAACTTTCCAAGATAATAACTTGATATCAACGGAATGTAGGGGTTCAAACGGAACCCCCTGAAGAACTGAAAGAACTAAATTGAGACTCCAAGGAGGAGTCAAAGGTTTGTAAACAGGCTTGATTCTAACCAGAGCCTGAACAAAAGCTTGAACATCTGGCACAGCCGCCAGCTTTTTGTGAAGTAAAACAGATAAAGCAGAAATCTGTCCCTTCAAAGAACTTGCAGATAATCCTTTCTCCAAACCCTCTTGAAGAAAGGATAGAATCTTAGGAATTTTTATCTTGTTCCATGGGAATCCTTTAGATTCACACCAACAGATATATTTTTTCCATATTTTATGGTAGATTTTTCTAGTTACAGGCTTTCTAGCCTGAACAAGAGTATCAATGACAGAATCTGAGAACCCTCGCTTTGCTAAAATCAAGCGTTCAATCTCCAAGCAGTCAGTTGGAGTGAGGCCAGATTCGGATGTTCGAACGGACCTTGAACAAGAAGGTCCTGTCTCAAAGGTAGCTTCCATGGTGGAGCCGATGACATATTCACCAGATCTGCATACCAAGTCCTGCGTGGCCACGCAGGAGCTATCAAGATCACTGATACCCTCTCCTGTTTCCAAAAAACTCTGAGCCATCTCCGTGGAGATGTTGCCTGTGCAACGGCAAAGAGAATGACTGGGGAAGGCGGAGCCTAGGAGGGATCATGTGACCAGCTTTGCTGGGCTCTTTGCCATTTCCTGTTGGGGAAGAGAATATCCCACAAGTAAGGATGACGCCGTGGACCGGACACACCTATGTTGGAGAAATAAGTGTTGTATAATTAATCTGTCACTTGGTTACCAAAGTTTGCAATAATTTGCAGTTCCTGGACATACCCCTTGAAAAGTCTTTTGGTTAATTTGGGACAGATAAATGAGAAGTTTTGCATGGAAAAGAATGAATGTGCAGCAGGAATCCTACAGAATTGCACACTGGCCTCTCTTCGGAGATTTAAATGACAGAAAAAGGAGACAGAATAAATAACAAAAGGGTATTGCAAAATTTTTCTTTCCCCAGTGCATAACTAGTGGTTTGTTAACTTTGTGTGCTGTAAGAGTTACTAAAATATAATACTGCATGGACATCAAGGTAGTGTTTAGTGTATAAAATAAAACATAAGGCAGCATTGAAATCAGTGTAATTCCTAATAAAATATAGAATTTTTCCATACAAAGCTTTCTGCATGCATTTTATTCCCAGACGATGGCTACAAGTACACGCTGGAAACCTGTGCAAGATTAGCCTTATTTTACAGGCTGCTCCTTTAATTGAAGAGCTGTTATTGCAGAGCAGATGAGGCATTTCCAGCAAATATCCCCTGGAGTTGTGCGCTTTTACCAGTGCATGGAGGTACAATTGGTCCCTCTGAGCCTGCCACAGTAAAAGGAAAACTGCAAATTGGAGAAAGGGGAAAAGGTGCAATATCATGTAAGCTGTTTAAGTTCTGGTACAGAGAAGACGAGACATAGAACTAGTCATAGGTTCTTTACGTTGAGGTACAGAAAGGGGAAACACAGAAAAGTAAAACAAAAAGGAACAATGAGAGAAGAAGACAGGGAAAGTCAAGCAGGGAACTGACACAAGAGCACTTAATAAGCAGAGTACAGAAACAGAAAAACATCAAGAGGAGGTGAGGAAGCATCAGGTTGTTTGTCTGGAGCAATATCTTAGGTGCAGCCAATGAGCTGCATGTCAGGAAGAAAGACACTTTGCTAACTTCTGCACAGGACAAAAGGGTCACAACTTTGGACTCAATTTATCAAGCCCTTCTCTTTGTGACTGCAGGTTCTCACAAGAGAACATGCAGTCAGTATTTATCCAGCGCTTCTCCTCTCACAAGAGAACATGCAGTCAGTATTTATCCAGCCCTTCTCCTCTCACAAGAGAACCTGCAGTCAGTATTTATCCATCCCTTCTCCTCTCACAAGAGAACCTGCAGTCAGTATTTATCCAGCCCTTCTCCTCTCACAAGAGAACATAGTCAGTATTTATCCAGCCATTCTCCTCTCACAAGAGAACCTGCAGTCAGTATTTATCCAGCGCTTCTCCTCTCACAAGAGAACCTGCAGTCAGTATTTATCCAGCCCTTCTCCTCTCACAAGAGAACATGCAGTCAGTATTTATCCATCCCTTCTCCTCTCACAAGAGAACCTGCAGTCAGTATTTATCCAGCCCTTCTCCTCTCACAAGAGAACATAGTCAGTATTTATCCAGCCATTCTCCTCTCACAAGAGAACCTGCAGTCAGTATTTATCCAGCGCTTCTCCTCTCACAAGAGAACACGCAGTCAGTATTTATCCAGCCCTTCTCCTCTCACATGAGAACACGCAGTCAGTATTTATCCAGCCCTTCTCCTCGCACAAGAGAACCTGCAGTCAGTATTTATCCAGCCCTTCTCCTCTCACAAGAGAACCTGCAGTCAGTATTTATCCAGCCCTTCTCCTCTCACAAGAGAACCTGCAGTCAGTATTTATCCAGCCCTTCTCCTCTCACAAGAGAACATGCAGTCAGTATTTATCCAGCCCTTCTCCTCTCACAAGAGAACATGCAGTCAGTATTTATCCAGCCCTTCTCCTCTCACAAGAGAACATGCAGTCAGTATTTATCCAGCCCTTCTCCTCTCACAAGAGAACATGCAGTCAGTATTTATCCAGCCCTTCTCCTCTCACAAGAGAACATGCAGTCAGTATTTATCCAGCCCTTCTCCTCTCACAAGAGAACATGCAGTCAGTATTTATCCAGCCCTTCTCCTCTCACAAGAGAACATGCAGTCAGTATTTATCCAGCCCTTCTCCTCTCACAAGAGAACATGCAGTCAGTATTTATCCAGCCCTTCTCCTCTCACAAGAGAACATGCAGTCAGTATTTATCCAGCCCTTCTCCTCTCACAAGAGAACATGCAGTCAGTATTTATCCAGCCCTTCTCCTCTCACAAGAGAACCTGCAGTCAGTATTTATCCAGCCCTTCTCCTCTCAAGAGAACATGCAGTCAGTATTTATCCAGCCCTTCTCCTCTCACAAGAGAACATGCAGTCAGTATTTATCCAGCCCTTCTCCTCTCACAAGAGAACCTGCAGTCAGTATTTATCCAGCCCTTCTCCTCTCAAGAGAACCTGCAGTCAGTATTTATCCAGCCCTTCTCCTCTCACAAGAGAACCTGCAGTCAGTATTTATCCAGCCCTTCTCCTCGCACAAGAGAACCTGCAGTCAGTATTTATCCAGCCCTTCTCCTCTCACAAGAGAACCTGCAGTCAGTATTTATCCAGCCCTTCTCCTCTCACAAGAGAACCTGCAGTCAGTATTTATCCAGCGCTTCTCCTCTCACAAGAGAACCTGCAGTCAGTATTTATCCAGCCCTTCTCCTCTCCCAAGAGAACCTGCAGTCAGTATTTATCCAGCCCTTCTCCTCTCACAAGAGAACCTGCAGTCAGTATTTATCCAGCCCTTCTCCTCTCACAAGAGAACCTGCAGTCAGTATTTATCCAGCCCTTCTCCTCTCACACGAGAACACGCAGTCAGTATTTATCCAGCCCTTCTCCTCTCACAAGAGAGCACGCAGTCAGTATTTATCCAGCGCTTCTCCTCTCACAAGAGAACCTGCAGTCAGTATTTATCCAGCCCTTCTCCTCTCACAAGAGAACCTGCAGTCAGTATTTATCCAGCCCTTCTCCTCTCACAAGAGAACCTGCAGTCAGTATTTATCCAGCGCTTCTCCTCTCACAAGAGAACCTGCAGTCAGTATTTATCCAGCGCTTCTCCTCTCACAAGAGAACATGCAGTCAGTATTTATCCAGCCCTTCTCCTCTCACAAGAGAACATGCAGTCAGTATTTATCCAGCCCTTCTCCTCTCACAAGAGAACAT
>NC_069504.1:37623167-37625667 GCF_027579735.1 Bombina bombina | reverse complement strand
GAGGATAGATATATAGAGGATAGATAGATAGATATATAGCATATGACATGTTAAAGATGACAAATCTAGTCCTAGCTATGCGGCTAGTATAGTATAGCATATGAGTTACGTAAAACTACATAGGGAAAACCAACGGACTTGCACTATACAAAGTCGGACTCACAGTGCAACATACAGATCGACATGATGCTATCTACCTGACAAAAAGCACTAACGCATATACAGGACCTTTAAATTAAATGGCTTAGATCAACTATATCAGTGATTTTTAACCTTTTTTTTGCCGTGGCACACTTTTTTACATTAAAAAATCCCGTGGCACACCACCATCCCAAAATTTAAAAAAAAAAAATCACACATTGTAGCCTAATACAGCATATATATATACACATACACTGTATGTATTCTGCTGTTATGCCATGCCTCCTACAAACTACCCCTGCACTGGGAGTAAAAAACAAGCAAAGTTTAAAAAATATGTCACACTGATGTCAGTCTGCCATGGCACACCTGAGGATCTCTCACGGCACACTGGTTGAAAAACACTGAACTATATAGTTATTCAAGACAGTACCTAAATAAGCAGTAGAAACTACAGCAACTAAACTAAATAACAAAAATAGCTGATTTGATACGCCAATCCATGACAATGGCAGGCATTGAACTATCTCTGTACATATGAATATAGACCGAATGCCTATCTGATACTAAAGCCTAGTTTTAAAGCTTTAGTTCAAAACTTATTATTTGAGAATAAGTTGCTATTTAAGAGTCACGTTACAGGCAACAGTGCCAGTCCAGATGCACATTGAGCCCTCTAGGGGCCTTAGTCCCCAAATTATAAATCCATCTGGACTCCCTTTGTAACAGCATCTTAGCGGTTTCCACCTCTAGTGAGTGGAGGGATGTGGTTGATAATGTATTTCAGGTTAGACACACAATGCCTTGCTTCTGCAAAGTGTCTTTTGAGGTGGTAAACACAAAGACTGTAAAGGAGTTTAAAAATGCCTGGGACATGCATAAGGCTATCCTAAGGAAAAAGTAACATGTAATATGGGTAGACTTGATGGGCCTTTTTGGTTCTTATCTACCGTCAAATTCTATATTTCTATGTCTGGCCACCTGGTGTTCAGATGTGCCATTCTCTATGGCTTCCCTTATTTGCACACCGATGGTTAGCCATCCTTGTTCTAAGGTCATCCACCGTCTTTCCGACATAGAACATGCCACACACAGAGTGGAGTAGAGAGACTATGTTTGATCTGGAATTTCTTGGAGGAGTAAGGATGGCTGAATTTATTCCCTGTGGTCAGACCCCCCCATTTAGTGCAGCCTAGACATCGAAAGCAACCAGGTTTCCCTTTTAGCCAAGTACTATTCATGTAACAGTCTCTGGGGTCAGTTTTTTATTGGTTGATCACGAAGAGATCTAGCCCTATGAAAGCCAATTCTCGGTGGCTGAGTGTTTTTCAAGGGTAGATCCTTATCCGTTGTCAGAAGGGGCCAATTTTGTTGCAAAGTCTCTGAATGTCATTCTCTCCTCTTTAACTGATACCTTCGTTTCTCTGCTGCTCTCAGAGTTCTCTACTCTTTCTGAGAGCATTTCCTTGGTAACCTCTTTGTCTAAATTTTGCTTCCATCTCTGCCATCTGCATGGATTTGAGGTTCTCATCCATGTTGTTGTGAGCAACCCTCTTGAATTGAGAGGTAAGGTAAAGCCTTTTAAACTTGGCGGATGGCAACTGTCCGCATACAAGATGGAATTTTTGTCAGGTTTACTGTACAATGTGGTAATGAGGGTGTTGTCTTTTCTAAGGATGCTTAGGTCCAAGAAATCAACAGAATTTGACAGTTTGATGAACCATGTTAAGCTCTTTAAACCAGATCAGGAGATCCTCCTCTGTGCCTCTCCAAAGTAGGAACAGGTCGTCTATATATAGTTTAAAAAGGTATATTCTGATATCCTTAAAGAGATTGGTACCTTCAGACTCAAATTCAGCCATATTTGACCCCCATCGCCGTCCCTGCTATTTGTAAGAAAATTCCCTCTCAAACCTAAAATAGTTACGTTCTAAACACATCCTCAGCATCTCAAGTATGGCTCCCACTGGAGGACCAATTTAGGGATATTTGGCAAGTTGTCTTCTCACAGCTGCAATCCCTTCCTGGTGTGGGATCACTGTGTAGAGGCTGGTCACATCAAGTGTGACAAGAATCACATCTTAATCCACGGGTGGCAACTTCAGGAGATGTTTAAATCATTGTAGAGAAGTCCAACAGAAAAGACAGGATATTTCGGACCAGAGGTTGAAGAATGTAATCCACGTGGCAGTGGTTGCAACAGGGAGCCTATAGCCGACACTATAGGTATCCCTGGTGGTGGTGCCAAACACTTATGCACCTTGGGCAAAATTTATAGTACAGGAATTGCCTGCCATTGTAATGGAATGGTGTATCAATTCAGCTATTTTTGTTATTTAGTTTAGTTGCTGTAGTTTCT
>NC_069504.1:37578167-37618167 GCF_027579735.1 Bombina bombina | reverse complement strand
AACATGTAATAGTTCAGGGATGTGTACAACATACACTAACCTTCCCTAACCCTAGTTCCTCTCATCCTTTGTTATCCCCTTGAACCCCTTAGCATGTAAGCCTACGAGCCCAGCTGTTTGCAGATCACCTTCATAAGAGCCAATTTACAGCAGTGCAACTCTCGGCAGGGCCCTCTAGCCATTTGCTCACTATAAATATTACCTGCATATCATGCCTAGGTTTATTGCTGTTCAGAATCTGTTGGTGCCTTACAAATAACTGATAATAATCACACTAGGAGATAATGATGTCAAAACAGGGACAGAAACACAAATTAATTAAAACTACAATGGCAAAGGTACTTTGACACTGTAGATGATTTAACAATAAAACAAAGCATTAGTTTGGCCAAGAAAACTACAGTCCCAATATATTGGATGGAATCTCACATAAAAGGTATCAATGATGTATATAATCACACCATAAAAACTGGCCGAATGGTATACTCATAATATCCAGAGCATCTCATTATTACTTGTCCAATGCAGATATACTAAATTATTTATGGTTATGTCCCAAAAATCATGTCATTTTGGCAAGAAGTTAATGTATGGATCAATACATTTGTTGAGAGAAGATGGGTACTGTATGCTTGAAATATATTCTTTTTATATAAAGAATTAGACAGAGCCAAGACTATTACATTTATTAAAGGGTCAGTAAACCTTAAAAATAATGTTATTGAATTCTGCACTATGTGCAGAATTATATAACATTATTTTTAAGGTTTACTGTCCCTTTAATACAATGATTGGCCGAAATTTAATTTTCAGAAAGTGGAAATCAAGACACCCTCTGTGTATAACATAACTGATAAGGGCAGCACATAATCAGATGACTCTGGGAACATTTAACAACTGAGTCTGATAAACAAATTAAAGCTTTTTTTGCCAAGTGGCTAACAATCATTAAAGCGTTACCAACAGATGCTCAAAGACAAGTTATATACCCTTTCCGTAAATTAGAAACAGTAAGTTAGCATTAGCTAATGTTTTTCCACTACAGTGGATAAGAAACTTAGAAGTTGGATAGAGTACTGGGGCATGGGAGTAGTGGGAGAATCCCCATTTATTTTACATGGGTACTTGAAATAGGTATAGATTAATAATCTAGCAAACGTGGTTATGGTTTTGGATTATAATGTTATATTACTGTTATTATTGATTTTGTGTGGAGTATGATTTGATATGGGAAAACTGAGAAACTGGGATATTCTTGTTTAATAGGGAGATCGTATGTAACACTTCTTTGTAATGTACTGTTTGTATTGATTTCTTATGTTTCTCAATAATAAACAACTACATACAGTAGGCCTGTATACTACCACCCAGTACCAGGGTGTATTTTATCAACCATTCTTGGGTGTATATTTTATATACCACCATCCGGGAACATTTAGCTATTTTGCCCCAGGAGCTGCAGACAATGCTCGGGTGTATATTATATGCAGCCCCAGAGAAGGCTGTGCCCAGTTATGTAAAGATATATATATTATTTAGCCTCCAGCACTTCAGGATGGGGGCATATAATTAGTGAATACAACACATGGAATTCTCCTGTTTAGATTATATTCAGCACCAAGAGCTGCAGACCATGTGTGGGATTATATTTTATGTAGCCCCAGGGAAGGCCAAGTCCGTTATATTTATTCCACAGGGCTGCATGTAATTCCTGGGTGTATATTATATGTAGCCCCCAGTACTGCAGGCCATTCCTGGGTGTATATTATATGTAGCCCCCAGTACTGCAAGCCATTACAGTGTGTATATTATATGTAGCCCCCAGTACTGCAGGCCATTCCTGGGTGTATATTATATGTAGCCCCCAGTACCGCAGGCCATTCCCGGGTGTATATTATATGTAGCCCCCAGTACTGCAAGCCATTACAGTGTGTATATTATATGTAGCCCCCAGTACTGCAGGCTATTCCCAGGTATATATTATATGTAGCCCCCAGTACTGCAGGCTATTCCCAGGTATATATTATATGTAGCCCCCAGTACTTCAGGCCATTCCTGGGTGTATATTATATGTAGCCCCCAGTACTGCAGGCTATTCCCAGGTATATATTATATGTAGCCCCCAGTACTGCAGGCTATTCCCAGGTATATATTATATGTAGCCCCCAGTACTGCAGGCTATTCCCAGGTATATATTATATGTAGCCCCCAGTACGGCAGGCTATTCCCAGGTATATATTATATGTAGCCCCCAGTACGGCAGGCTATTCCCAGGTATATATTATATGTAGCCCCCAGTACGGCAGGCTATTCCCAGGTATATATTATATGTAGCCCCCAGTACGGCAGGCTATTCCCAGGTATATATTATATGTAGCCCCCAGTACGGCAGGCTATTCCCAGGTATATATTATATGTAGCCCCCAGTACTGCAGGCTATTCCCAGGTATATATTATATGTAGCCCCCAGTACTGCAGGCTATTCCCAGGTATATATTATATGTAGCCCCCAGTACTGCAGGCTATTCTCAGGTATATATTATATGTAGCCCCCAGTACTGCAGGCTATTCCCAGGTATATATTATATGTAGCCCCCAGTACTGCAGGTTATTCCCAGGTATATATTATATGTAGCCCCCAGTACTGCAGGCTATTCCCAGGTATATATTATATGTAGCCCCCAGTACTGCAGGCTATTCCCAGGTATATATTATATGTAGCCCCCAGTTCTGCAGGCTATTCCCAGGTATATATTACATGTAGCCCCCAGTACTGCAGGCTATTCCCAGGCATATATTATATGTAGCCCCCAGTACTGCAGGCTATTCCCAGGCATATATTATATGTAGCCCCCAGTACTGCAGGCTATTCCCAGGTATATATTATATGTAGCCCCCAGTACTGCAGACTGTTCCCAGGCATATATTATATGTAGCCCCCAGTACTGCAGGCTATTCCCAGGTATATATTATATGTAGCCCCCAGTACTGCAGGCTGTTCCCAGGTATATATTATATGTAGCCCCCAGTACTGCAGACTGTTCCCAGGTATATATTATATGTAGCCCCCAGTACTGCAGGCTATTCCCAGGCATATATTATATGTAGCCCCCAGTACTGCAGGCTATTCCCAGGCATATATTATATGTAGCCCCCAGTACTGCAGGCTATTCCCAGGCATATATTATATGTAGCCCCCAGTACTGCAGGCTATTCCCAGGCATATATTATATGTAGCCCCCAGTACTGCAGGCTATTCCCAGGCATATATTATATGTAGCCCCCAGTACTGCAGGCTATTCCCAGGCATATATTATATGTAGCCCCCAGTACTGCAGGCTATTCCCAGGCATATATTATATGTAGCCCCCAGTACTGCAGGCTATTCCCAGGTATATATTATATGTAGCCCCCAGTACTGCAGGCTATTCCCAGGTATATATTATATGTAGCCCCCAGTACTGCAGACTGTTCCCAGGTATATATTATATGTAGCCCCCAGTACTGCAGGCTATTCCCAGGCATATATTATATGTAGCCCCCAGTACTGCAGGCTATTCCCAGGTATATATTATATGTAGCCCCCAGTACTGCAGGCTATTCCCAGGCATATATTATATGTAGCCCCCAGTACTGCAGGCTATTCCCAGGCATATATTATATGTAGCCCCCAGTACTGCAGGCTATTCCCAGGCATATATTATATGTAGCCCCCAGTACTGCAGGCTATTCCCAGGCATATATTATATGTAGCCCCCAGTACTGCAGGCTATTCCCAGGCATATATTATATGTATCGCCCAGGGCTGCAGGCAATTCCCGGGCTCACACAATGACACCGCTCTAAGGCCCAGTCCGCCTCCCTCCGTGCTCTCTCACACACAGGACACTGCCCCCTCACACACACGGCCTAGTAACACCGTTCCCGCTACGCCCCCCTGCCGGCACAGTGCACAGCTCAGCTGCTGTGTGAGCCCCGGCACCCGAGCTCCGTGCTGCGACTGCGCCGGCGGGGTGAGGTAGCCGGAGATTGCGCGGTAGGGCACTCACCTCAGAGCGGCTGCGCTACAGCGAGCCTGCGCCGTGACACTCGTGCGGGGACCTCACTGAGCTGCAATGGCTGCGGGAGCCCGCGCTGCGCACGGCCAGGCCTGAGCCTCAGACGTCATGACGCTCTGACGTCAGCGCGTGAAGAATCAGCCGGGCGCCATGATGGGAAGGTCGCACCTCAATGTTTAATTATGTATAGATTCGTGTCAGTGTGAGACTAATGACTGAATAAGTACTGATCTGGGACTTAAGCAGTGGTGTCATCTTTCTTGGAAAACAAATACCAGCCCAGCATCTAATTAGAAAAAATATGTATAAATATTTATTTAGTATATAAAACTCAAGCAGATGGGACTTCAGTGATCATCATTTGTTAAAACTTACAGACAGTCCAACATTCTCAGAAGAGGTTTCACTTTTAATATATTATGACATTTGTATCTATTTGTATCTACAATACCTTTAATTTTGGTAAAATACCAACTGGGAGGTCCCCCAGTCCAACAAACCGTCCACCACAAAAGCTTGGATGAGATGGCCAAGTGAAACCAGTAGATGGAATCAACATGACACCTCAGAATAGACCCTTTAGCTCCTGTCAGCCAAATACAGTACATACATCACACCTGATATTAGACCCCTGACCCTGCAGCCCCTGTAAGGCTTATTACCACTCAAGACATCAGATTAGACCTCTGGTTTCTGCATCCCCTGTTAGCTTTTTGTCAATAGTCATCATTTTAGACCGCTGGCCCCAGTCGCCTTATTCCCACATCAGACGTCAGATTAAACTCCTAGCCCTGCAGCCTTATTCCCACATCAGACTTCAGATTAGACCCATGGCCCTGCAGACCAAGTCAGCCTTATTCCCACATTAGACTTTAGATGAGACCCATGGCCCTGAAAGCCCCAGTCAGTCTTATTCCCACATCAGATTAGACCCATGACCCTGCAGCCCCAGTCAGCCTTATTCCCACATCAGATTAGACCCATGACCATGCAGCCCCAGTCAACCTTATTCCCACATTAGACTTTAGATGAGATCCATGGCCCCGAAAGCCCCAGTCAGTCTTATTCCCACATCAGAATTCAGATTAGACCCATGACCCTGCAGCCCCAGTCAGCCTTATTCCCACATTAGACTTTAGATGAGATCCATGGACCCGAACGCCCCAGTCAGTCTTATTCCCTCATCAGACTTCAGATTAGACCCATGGCCCTGCAGCCCCAGTCAACCTTATTCCCACATTAGACTTTAGATGAGATCCATGGCCCCGAAAGCCCCAGTCAGTCTTATTCCCACATCAGACTTCAGATTAGACCCATGACCCTGCAGCCCCAGTCAGCCTTATTCCCACATCGAAATTCAAATTAGACACCTGGCCCTGCAACCCCTATCATCCTTATTCCCACATCAGTCATCAAATTAGAACCCCTGGCCCCAGTCAGCCTTATTCTCACATCATATTTTAATTATGAGACATCTGCATTTTCTGTCAGCCTTATTCCTACATCAGTAATCAGATTAGACCTCTGGTCTCTGCATCCCCTGGCCTCTGTCAGCCTTATTCCCACATCAGACTTCCGATTAGACTCCTGGCCCTGCTGCCCCTGTCAGACAAATTCCCACATCAGATTTCAGATTAGACTCCTGGCCCTGCTGCCCCTGTCAGACAAATTCCCACATCAGATTTTAGATTAGACTCCTGGCCCTGCTGCCTCTGTCAGGCATTGTCCCACATCAGACTTCAGATTAGACTCCTGGCCCTGCTGCCCCTGTCAGCCATATTCCCACATCAGACTTCCGATTAGACTCCTGGCCCTGCTGCCCCTGTCAGACAAATTCCCACATCAGATTTCAGATTAGACTCCTGGCCCTGCTGCCCCTGTCAGACAAATTCCCACGTCAGATTTTAGATTAGACCCCTGACCCTGCAGCCCCTGTAAGGCTTATTACCACTCAAGACATCAGATTAGACCTCTGGTTTCTGCATCCCCTGTTAGCTTTTTGTCAATAGTCATCATTTTAGACCGCTGGCCCCAGTCGCCTTATTCCCACATCAGACGTCAGATTAAACTCCTAGCCCTGCAGCCTTATTCCCACATCAGACTTCAGATTAGACCCATGGCCCTGCAGCCCAAGTCAGCCTTATTCCCACATTAGACTTTAGATGAGACCCATGGCCCTGAAAGCCCCAGTCAGTCTTATTCCCACATCAGATTAGACCCATGACCCTGCAGCCCCAGTCAGCCTTATTCCCACATCAGATTAGACCCATGACCATGCAGCCCCAGTCAACCTTATTCCCACATTAGATTTTAGATGAGATCCATGGCCCCGAAAGCCCCAGTCAGTCTTATTCCCACATCAGAATTCAGATTAGACCCATGACCCTGCAGCCCCAGTCAGCCTTATTCCCACATTAGACTTTAGATGAGATCCATGGACCCGAACGCCCCAGTCAGTCTTATTCCCTCATCAGACTTCAGATTAGACCCATGGCCCTGCAGCCCCAGTCAACCTTATTCCCACATTAGACTTTAGATGAGATCCATGGCCCCGAAAGCCCCAGTCAGTCTTATTCCCACATCAGACTTCAGATTAGACCCATGACCCTGCAGCCCCAGTCAGCCTTATTCCCACATCGAAATTCAAATTAGACACCTGGCCCTGCAACCCCTATCATCCTTATTCCCACATCAGTCATCAAATTAGAACCCCTGGCCCCAGTCAGCCTTATTCTCACATCATATTTTAATTATGAGACATCTGCATTTTCTGTCAGCCTTATTCCTACATCAGTAATCAGATTAGACCTCTGGTCTCTGCATCCCCTGGCCTCTGTCAGCCTTATTCCCACATCAGACTTCAGATTAGACCCATGACCCTGCAGCCCCAGTCAGCCTTATTCCCACATCGAAATTCAAATTAGACACCTGGCCCTGCAACCCCTATCATCCTTATTCCCACATCAGTCATCAAATTAGAACCCCTGGCCCCAGTCAGCCTTATTCTCACATCATATTTTAATTATGAGACATCTGCATTTTCTGTCAGCCTTATTCCTACATCAGTAATCAGATTAGACCTCTGGTCTCTGCATCCCCTGGCCTCTGTCAGCCTTATTCCCACATCAGACTTCCGATTAGACTCCTGGCCCTGCTGCCCCTGTCAGACAAATTCCCACATCAGATTTCAGATTAGACTCCTGGCCCTGCTGCCCCTGTCAGACAAATTCCCACGTCAGATTTTAGATTAGACTCCTGGCCCTGCTGCCTCTGTCAGGCATTGTCCCACATCAGACTTCAGATTAGACTCCTGGCCCTGCTGCCCCTGTCAGCCATATTCCCACATCAGACTTCAGATTAGACTCCTAGCCCTGCTGCCCCTGTCAGCCATATTCACACATCAGACTTCAGATTAGACTCCTGGCCCTGCTGCCCCTGTCAGACAAATTCCCACATCAGACTTCAGATTAGACTCCTGGCCCTTCTGCCTCTGTCAGGCATTTTCCCACATCAGACTTCAGATTAGACTCCTGGCCCTGCTGCCCCTGTCAGCCATATTCCCACATCAGACTTCAGATTAGACTCCTGGCCCTGCTGCCCCTGTCAGCCATATTCCCACATCAGACTTCAGATTAGACTCCTGGCCATGCTGCCCCTGTCAGCCATTTTCCCACATCAGACTTCAGATTAGACTCCTGGCCCTGCTGCCCCTGTCAGCCATATTCCCACATCAGACTTCAGATTAGACTCCTGGCCCTGCTGCCCCTGTCAGCCATATTCCCACATCAGACTTCAGATTAGACTCCTGGCCCTGCTGCCCCTGTCAGCCATATTCCCACATCAGACTTCAGATTAGACTCCTGGCCCTGCTGCTCCTGTCAGCCATATTCCCACATCAGACTTCAGATTAGACTCCTGGCCCTGCTGCCCCTGTCAGCCATATTCCCACATCAGACTTCAGATTAGACTCCTGGCCCTGCTGCCCCTGTCAGCCATATTCCCACATCATACTTCAGATTAGACTCCTGGCCCTGCTGCCCCTGTCAGCCATATTCCCACATCAGATTTAAGATTATACTCCTGGCCCTGCTGCCCCTGTCAGCCATATTCCCACATCAGATTTAAGATTAGACTCCTGGCCCTGTCAGCTTTATGCCAACATCAGATTAGAACTTGATCGCCTGTAGCTACTTCAGACATTTGTCAACCTCTGGTCTTGTCACATACCTCACAACTGTCCTGGATTTTTAAGGATTGTCACAGGCTGGGAGGTTTGCCCGCTGTCCCTCCAATTACTTCACCAGGAAGGGCAAATATTCTGATTTTCATGGACACACCCTGCCCAAAGCACACCTGCTGCTCTATCCCTCCTGTCACAGCAGCTCCACTACAAAACAATGCAGGGCCAACTCACACAAGTCACACTCACCTCCCTGTCGCAGAAAGACTCTGGCAATGTTCTGTTTCATTTAAGCAGTTTGTCTGTATTCAAACACAAGTCAAATATTAGGAGAAAAAAATCCCCAGTAGCTACCCATTTTTTAGAGGCCAATCATGGAGTCAGTCAACTTAGATTCCAAATAATAGAGCATATTTCCCCTTGTAGGCGGGGTGGCGATAGAGAGTGGTATCTGAAACAAAGGGAGGCATTTTGGATATTTAGTTTAAACTCATTAGTACCAATGGGTATGAATAAGGATTATGATTTGTCAGTATTTTTATAGAAAGAATGTACTTGTAACTTGAGGCCTTTATATTAATCAAAGCTAATAAATGATGGCTAATGGAAATATTCCCTGAGAATCTTTCATCCAAGGATAGTTATTTTGCACAAAATAGATACTGTTTTGTATAAAAATATGTATTTGATATATAATGATTTCTTCAAATAATTGTGTATTGTTTCATTCTTCTTTCAATTGTAACAGAGAATAAGATGGTATTGTATATATATTACTTTTTAACAAAAACTGTTAGGATATTTACATATGCTGCTGTAAAAAAAAAGTACTATTGTGGTATATAGAGGGTTAATTATTTTTAAGTGGGTGTGCCCTATGGGGTATATAAGGTGGAAGAGGAAGTGACGGATGTATAGCATGATTAAGGACATGTAGTCTGAAACGTCGCTGCTTCTGTTGTGCTTTTGCTGCAATAAAGAACTGGTTAATATTACTCTTGTTCTCTTGGTATTTTTTATTGAAAAGCAGGGACCTACGTTTAGGAGTGTGCACGTGTCTGGAGCACTATATGGCAACAGTTTTGCAAGAAAGTTATCCGTTTGCAATAGCACTAGAGGGCAGCACTATTTCCTGGTAGTGAGAAAGATGAGGCGCTAGAGAATTGACCCTGCTAGACTAGTGTATTCCCCTCTAAGAAAACAGTGGTAGAAATGTAGTGAATGTAGTCCAGCGCTAAATTAGCATGGGTGGAGCATTTAGTTAAATTATATGATTTGAATATTTTATATATATGTTGCAATCTGGTATTTATATATTTAATGCAGATTATCCTAAGTTATTTATCAACATTCAGTTTAGAAGAGTTAATGAAAAATATATAATGTAAATAAACTTTTATGTATGAACTGATATATATAAGCTTCTTGTCTATATATGGGCTTCTTATCTATATGTAAAAACTAATAAAACATTTGTATAATTAAACAGAAATGCAATGTTCAGCTGCAATGTTGTAGAAAGTAATCAGCAAAGGAGATCCTGTGGTAGTTGTCTTTCCTTTCTTGGCAATTATAATAGCAATCAATAGCTTAGACAAATAAAAATATATAAACAGTGTCAAAGTCAACGCATTTCGCCATTAGGCTTTATCAAGACATCTTGATAAAGCCTCTTTGCTGATTACTTTCTACAACATTGCAGCTGGACGTTGCTACAACCTGCATTTGTTTTTAATCAGCTCTATCAAGTTGCACAGAACAACTGCCAAGTTTTATTTTTTGATCTCCTACTATACAGATCATACTGTTAGTCACTACTAGTGACCGCAAAGATTTCGTTTAAGTCACCACTGTTCGTGACCGCAAAGACCACTCTTAAGTCACAATCTGTGACCGCAAAGATATAACCGCAAGTTAATATATGTAAGTCACAATTTGTGACCGCAAAGACCCTGCTGTATAACATCACTGATGTCCGGTAAAGATTCTACTCCTAGTCACCTCTTGTGACCGCAAAGACCCCACTGTTAGTCACCTCCGTGACCGCAAAGATCTTATCACAGTCACTATAAGTGACCGCTAAGTCCACACTGCGAGGATTGCATTATAGTCACTAAACGTGACCGCACAGTCTAACATCCAAGTCACTGAACGTGAACGCACAGTCTAACATCCAAGTCACTGAACGTGACCGCAAAGACCACACCAATAGAGACATCAGGTGTGCCAAAAGACCAGCGTAAGTTGCAATTTCCCCCAAGACTCCCTAATTATACATGGAATAGGGGAATACACCTTCTGATACATATACAGATTAAAGTTACAAAAATTGCAACATAATAAGCAATTGACAGAATATCAAGGATCACTGGTTATATTGCAACTAAATTGAAACAGCTACGATCACAAGTGTGACGTAGGAAAAGTCACATGACATATTTTAAAATACCAGTCTCTCACTAACGGACCGGTAACAAACACCCGCCATAACAGCGGGTAGGTTATCTCATTTGGAACTTTAAGTTTTTTGAATTCAATATTTTGGACACTATTATTTGTTACATCATATAACAGGTACCTGATTATTAATAGCGGAAACATTAACTAAAGTTATCCAATTGTCTTTTCTGATGCAATCTATGTTATAAGGGAGACGTCCCTTTTTATCTTGTGTTGTTTTTAGCAAGTTATTAAATTTCTGTTTAATTATACAAATGTTTTATTAGTTTTTACATATAGATAAGAAGCCCATATATAGACAAGAAGCTTATATATATCAGTTCATACATAAAAGTTTATTTACATTATATATTTTTCATTAACTCTTCTAAACTGAATGTTGATAAATAACTTAGGATAATCTGCATTAAATATATAAATACCAGATTGCAACATATATATAAAATATTCATTTTATTTCAAAAATAAAAATATTCAAATCATATAATTTAACTAAATGCTCTACCCATGCTAATTTAGCGCTGGACTACATTCACTACAGCACTATTTCCTGCCATATACCGCTGCAGATGCCTACCTAGGTATCTCTTCAACAAAGAATACCATAGGAACAAAGCAAATTTGATAATAGAAGTAAATTGGAAACATTTATAACATTGAGTGCTCTGTCTAAATCACAAAACAGAATGTTTGGGTTTCATATCCCTTTAATCTTACCCATTGTGTCTTTTAGATTTCCTTTTACACAGGATTTTCATCACCTTACATTTAAAGGGAAAGTCAATTAAAATTAAAAAGTGTATGACTAAGTGCATGCAGTTTTTTTAAATCTGATTTCCTTGTATTATAACATTCGCTTTGTTCTCATGGTATCCTTTGCTGATAAGCAAACCTAGGTAGCTTCAGGAGTGAGCAGGTGTTTTTAGCACTATGTTTGCAGCAGTGTATGCAACTATGTTTGTAGCAATGTTATGAATTATTGCAAACACCGAGGCCATAGAGCTCTAAAGGCCTGTTTATGCTCTTTATAAAGTTGGTGTTGATGCTGCAGAAGATTCTTCTAAACAAGGAAAGACACTGGGACTTTCTACACAGTTGAAAATCTTGTCAATAATGATAAAAGTGAAAATATATCTCTCATGGATATCAGGAGGGTCATATGCTACCCCTGGAAATTTGCCCCTTGCATCTAGACATAAATACCCATTTGAGTCACTCTTCTGATAACAGTGAGTGGCCATTTCTTAAAATATACCTTATGCTTACCTTTTAAATTAATTTATTTCATGGTGGTGAGTTTACAATCTATTACTCCTGGGAATTCAACTCCTGGCCACTAGGGGGAGGCAAATATTGGCAAAACTCCAAGGGGACTTAATCCCTCTCACCTTTTCTGGTATGTTATTCTGATACAGTATATAGCTAAGTCAGGAGAAGTAGACAGATAGGACAGGACATAAAAGGGAAAATAAGGTGAAAACTAGAACTAAAAATAATAAAATTGTGCAGGGCTTGTGAACTCTCACCACCATTAAAGAAAGTAGTCAGCTAAGCATAAATTATGTTTTCTTCCATACAGGTGGTGAGAGTCTACAATCTATTACTCCGGGGAACTAATTCCCAAGCTGTGGAGTCCATGACTATTATTGGGCGGGACAAAAACATTTTAAAAAGTCAGGCACTCAATTTTCTGACACGGCTGCCTGGAGGACTGTCCTACCAAAAGCCAAATCAAAGTGCTAGAGTTAAGAAAAGGTATGTAAGGATGACCATGTTGTTGCCATTGTTGATCAATAATAGCCTCATTTTTAAAAAGCCCAGGAAGTCAAAACTTACCTAGTAAAATGGGCTGTAAAGCGTCTTGTGGGAGACTTTTCCACCTCCAAGAAGCCTTGTGAAATGAGTTACAGCCAAGAAGCTAAAGAAACGGCTGTGGGCTTCTGGGTCCTGATGTAGATCTCAGAAATTAATAAACTAGAGGATTATCTAAAATCCCTTGTAGCTTGTATGTAAGTAACATTTTCAAAGCTCTCATTACATCTAAATTATGTAGGAATTTAATTGAATTTTGAGGCTTTGGACAAAGAGAAAGAACAACAATTTCACAAATAATGTTAACAGAAGACACCACCTTTTGACAAAAGTCAAATTTTTGTCCTTAAAACCACCTTATCCTGGTTAAAAAAGCGTCTGGGAAACGCAGTTTGGGAGGTTGCACTACTAGGTTGTACTACTAGGTTGTACTACTGCTCCCCCTACCTGTTCATTCCACCTAGACTGATCCAGATCAATACAAACAAACCTTCTAGGTCTAGGACGCATTGCTCGCCCGCACACTTTGGGACCAATCTGAATTGTTTGGTTACCGGTGACTGGGATAACTCCATGATAAAAAGGTGACGTTCACTACAGAAGAATAAAGGTAAATACCCTTTTTTTCACTTGTATATTGTCCGGACCTTATCCTTTTAGTTTTGGAGTGCAATATCACACTGCTTTTACTAATGCTGTGGCTACTAAACTGAATTTGAAAAGTGACCTTCATATAAACTGTTTCAGCAATGTGTGGAAGGCTTTGTATTTGGTAGCTCAACGGATTGCTAAAATTAAAAAGCCACACACAATTGGACAAGAACTCATACTTCCAGCGGCGGTTGAAATCTGTGATGTTATGCTCGGGACAGAAGCAGCTAATAAGCTGAAAGCAGTACCTCTCTCAAATGACACAGTATAAGGTTTGTTTCCTGGTTGTGCAGAAATATAGGAACTCAGCTGCAGACTTAATGAGAACTGAATATGTATCAGTTAGTTGAACAGGCTATTAAGTAGCATAGACTGTTTGATGAAGTGAAATAAAGTTAATGTAATTTACATAGGAGGAAATAGAGTTATAATTCACTCTATTATTGACTCTGATATCAGGATAGGAGTAAGATTCTGAAATGTAAGAAGAGTTCCAAATTACTCCTTCATAGATTAGCCAGCAGGTATTGAAGGGAATAATGTGCACAGCGAGGACTAGCACAGTTCATCCAAAAGGTAAGCAAGCAGGTTATAGCAAAGGACTTAGGTGTTAAGTTTTCCTTTACAGCGTTACCATGATGAGGGAAAACCTATGAGCACAGAGTCTTTGTACTAGCCCGCTATAGAGCCGAGATCAGTAACCGCTGGTAGGAGGAGCTGAGACTCTGACTGACAGCGGCACAAGCGACTGTGAAAAATGAAGCTCCGGTCACAGAAGAGGTAAGCGGCTGTCTCTAAATGAGTGTTTGAACTGTAGGAGAGACAACCAGTTGAGTGCAATGTCAGAAGGCTTGATAAGATGGTAAGTGAAGTCCCGCTGAGAAGGCGTGTGGCTTGTAAGCAGCTGCAGGTAAAGTGCCGCTTACGGCAAAACATGAAATGTGATAAATCCTTAGTGCAGCAGAGGGTATTAGGAGCAATATGAAAATCACTGTGTTATAATCCTCCAGAGGAAAAAGGATAAGTAGAAGGAAAAAAGCTTTGTAATCCACAAGGAGAGCTTGATAGAGAACTCAGTAGCAAAGATAGCAGGACTGCTACAAACAGCTACATGTGCAATAACTAAGCACCTGTCTGCAGTCAGGTGATGACTTAAATGCAGACAGGTAGAGACCATGTGATTGAAAGGTAACTGGAAAAAGCGGACTGGAATCCTTACATACGCCCCCCCTTCAAGGAAGCTGATCCTCGGCTTGATGCTTAGGACGATCAGGGTACCGTCTATGGAACCGAGAGAGAAGACGAGGGGCATCAATGAGTGTATAAGGCTCCCAGGTGAGAAACCCTTCCATCGAACAAGATACTGTAGTTCACCATTCAGAATCCTGGAGTCAAGAAGGTCCTGAACGTCAAAGGAATCGGCAAAGCTGGAGGGGGTAGGATACTAGAAGTAGGCAACAAATCGGTAGCTGGTTTTAACAAAGAGATATGGAAGGTTGGATGGATGGGTATGGAGGACGGAAGTTCCAAAGTCACTGCATTGGCGTTGACAACTCTAGTAATGAGGAACGGACCAATGTACAAGCCAGAGAGTTTTTTACAGGGAACAGGCATTTTGATGTTCTTTGTGGAGAGCCATACCCTATCACCAACAGCATATGTGGGAGCAGGTCTCCTACGTAAGTCGTAGTACTTCTTTTTAGAGGCTAGAGAGTTTTGCAAGTTCCGTTTCAAGAATTGGAAATTCTCTGCTATGGTTTGCAGCAGGTCATCAACTGTCGGGGAATAGACTGGTTGGTTATCATGGATGTTGAAAGAGGGATGAAAAGCATAGTTAGCGAAGAATGGTGAAAGGTTAGTAGAACTGTGGTTGGAATTGTTATAAGCAAATTCTGCCATATATAAATACTGTGCCCGGTTGTTTTGATGATACGAGCAGTAACAGCGAAGATACTGCTCAAGCCACTGGTTTAGCCTTTCAGTTTGTCCATTCGTTTGCGGATGGAAAGCTGTGCTTAGACGATGATCTATCTGCAAATGCTGTGAAAGATGTCTCCAAAACTTGGAGGTGAACTGCGTACCTCTATCAGTTGTTATGATACTAGGTAAGCCATGATAACGAACAACCGTATTCAGGAACAACTGTGCTGTTTCACTGGATGTGGGCAGTTTATGGTATGGAATGAATATAGCCATTTTGGTAAGAATGTCCGTGACAACTAAGATGGTATTGAAGCCCAAACTACTGGGTAGTTCTACTAGAAAATCCATACCTATGTGGAACCAAGGTCTATCAGGTATTTCGATAGGTAGAAGTTGACCATAGGGTTTGTTCCTGTCCTTTTTAGAGGTAATGCAAATCGTACAGGCTTGTATATATTTCTTAATAGTAGATATCATATTAGGCCACCAATAACATCTACCAAGAAGATTTTTGGTTCTATTTATACCAGGATGACCAAGAAGAGGAGGGTCATGGTGTTGCTTGATTAGATCCGTCCTAAGGTCTTCTGGCACGTATAACTTATTTCCATGGAAGTACAGGTTGTTTCGAAGTTGTCGATGGGGTATGCCATTATCTGATTGTAGAGAACGTTGTACTTGTGACTCAAAGGTAGGTAGGATACCTAGGAATCTTTCAGCCGGAATAATAGAGGTGGTTTCTTGTGTGTTTGGTGGTCTAGGTAGGCGTCTGGAAAGTGCATCAGCCTTGCCGTTCTTAGCACCAGGTCTGTAGATGATTTGGTAATTGAACCTGCTAAAGTATAGGCTCCAACGAACTTGTCTACTAGAAAGCGTTTTATTTTTTTGAAGGTATTCGAGATTGCGATGATCCGTATAGATGAGTATGGGGTTAGTCTTCCCCTCCAACAGATGTCTCCAGTTCTCGAAAGCCCTCTTAATTGCAAGCAACTCCTTTTCACCTATGGAGTAATTTAACTCAGCAGGAGAAAGTAACTTAGAATAAAAAGCAACAGGATGTAGAGGCTCCTTTAGACTCTTCCGTTGGGACAAAACTGCTCCAAGAGCATAGTCCGAGGAATCAACTTCGAGAATGAATTGGAGGGACGGATCAGGGAACTGTAGTATAGGGGCCGAGGTGAAAGAATCCTTGAGTGAAATAAAGGCTTGAGTAGCAGCTTCATTCCAACGGAATGGTACGTTAACACTAGTGAGTGTGGTGAGTGGTTTAACTTTATGGGAAAAGTTTTTAATGAACTTTCTATAGTAGTTGCTGAACCCAAGAAAACGTTGCAAATCCTTCCTGGTACTCGGTTGAGGCCAAGTTCTAACGGCATCAACCTTGCTATCTTGCATCTTGATGCCATTTGGTCCAATAGTATAACCCAGAAAATCTATTTTAGTCGTATGGAAGACACATTTCTCCAACTTAGCATAAAGCCGGTGGACTTGAAGACGGGACAGTATCCAACTAACATGTTTGATGTGTTCATCCAAGTTGTTCGAATAGATTAAAATATCATCGAGGTAGACTACTACGCAAGTATCAAGAAGGTCATGAAAGATGTCGTTCACGAAATATTGGAACGTTGCAGGAGCATTGGTGAGGCCAAAAGGCATGACGAGGTATTCAAACAGGCCATACCGAGTTCGAAAAGCGGTAAGCCACTCGTCGCCTTCTCTAATCCTAACGAGATTATAGGCACCTCTTAAATCCAATTTAGTGAAAATGTTGGCGTTTTGTAGCTTTTCAATAAGTTCCGGTATAAGCGGCAACGGATATCTGTTCTTGATTGTGATTTTATTCAATTCTCTGAAATCTATTGTAGGCCGTAGAGAATTGTCCTTGTTCCTGACAAAGAAGAAACCAGAAGCTGCTGGAGAAACAGAAGGACGAATTAAGCCTTTCTTAATGTTCTCGTCCAAGTAGGTCTTAAGGTGATCGAGTTCTGGTTGTGACAAAGGATAGAGATGCCCAAAAGGTGGTGAAGTACCAGGTTTTAGATCAATGGGGCAGTCGTAGGACCGGTGAGGTGGCAGCGTTTCTGCCTCCTTTTTGCTGAATACTTCTGCAAACTTCGAATATACCTCTGGGACCTGAGTGGAATCTACGAGTTGCAATAAAGGTTAATGCTGGAAGCAAGTTTGTTTGCAATAAGGTGATGTAAAATCAACATTTAGGGAGCTCCAGGAGATCTGTGGTTCATGTAAGCAAAGCCAGTGTATTCCTAACACAATAGGGAAAAGAGGTGAGGTGATAACATCAAAGGTGATGTATTCCTGATGTAAACCAAGAGTAGTAACAAGAATCGGGATTGTGTGGTGGATGATAGGACCAGAGGATATTTCAGAACCATCGACTACTTTAATAGAAACAGGAGACAATTTTTTAATTAGAGGTATTTTATTTTTCGCTACAAGGGAAACATCAATATAATTGCCCTGTGCTCCGGTGTCAATTATAGCCTCTGTCTTCATGTGCTTTTTGTCCCACTGTAACGAGAGAGGTAATATACAGTGAGCAGGTTGATCATACACAATCAGAGAAGTCAAAGAAGAATAGGACTTACTGGTTTTGTTCTTGCGTAAAGAAGTGCACTCTCTGATTGAGTGAGAAGCTGATCCACAATACATACACAATCCTCTTGTCTTTCGTCTAAATCTTTCTTCAGAAGAGAGAGGGCCTCTGAAGACACCTATTTCCATAGCCTCAGGATTACTTGAGCTAGCAGTATGAGAAACTGGTACATGAGCAGGTTGGGTAGACTTTCTAGGACTGGAGTCAGTGTATTGGCGTTCGGATCTTCGTTCTCTCAACCTCCGGTCAATTTGCATGGAGAGTCTAATAAGACCTTCCAGTGAATCAGGGAGCTCAGTGCGAGCCAACTCATCCTTCACCTGATCCGATAGTCCCAGGCGAAATTGATTCTTTAATGCGATGGTGTTCCACTGGCTGTCAGTAGCATATTGTTTAAAGTCTGTTATATAAGATTCAACAGGCCTGTTCCCTTGTTTTAGTTTCCTCAGTTTGGTTTCTGCTGTGAGCTGTAGATTAGAATCTGAATATAGCTCATCCAAAACTGCAAGAAATGACTCAAGTGAGGACAAAAGGGGACTATCGGTCTCAAACAGGGTATCAGCCCAGGTGCGGGGTTCCCCGCGTAGGTATGTAATCATAGTTAAGACCTTCACCCTGTCATTTGGGTAAGTATATGGTTTTAAATTGAAGGTTAAGAGACAAGCATTTCTGTATTGGCGGTATAGATAGATATCTATCCCCACTAAATAAATCTGGGGGGGAAATATGCGGTTCAACAGATGACTCAGTAGTATATGATTTAGAGGGGGCTATGTCTTTAAGAGCCTTCCTTAAGCTGTTGTTTTCAGCCTTAAGTTCCCTCAAAACTTGGGTGAGCTCATCTACTCTTTGAGACAGATTATACACAATGTTAGGTAAGTCTGCTGGTTCCATCGTAGAAAAGGCTTAGTTATTCTATAAGGTTTGTTTCCTGGTTGTGCAGAAATATAGGAACTCAGCTGCAGACTTAATGAGAACTGAATATGTATCAGTTAGTTGAACAGGCTATTAAGTAGCATAGACTGTTTGATGAAGTGAAATAAAGTTAATGTAATTTACATAGGAGGAAATAGAGTTATAATTCACTCTATTATTGACTCTGATATCAGGATAGGAGTAAGATTCTGAAATGTAAGAAGAGTTCCAAATTACTCCTTCATAGATTAGCCAGCAGGTATTGAAGGGAATAATGTGCACAGCGAGGACTAGCACAGTTCATCCAAAAGGTAAGCAGCAGGTTATAGCAAAGGACTTAGGTGTTAAGTTTTCCTTCACAGCGTTACCATGATGAGGGAATACCTATGAGGCACAGAGTCTTTGTACTAGCCCGCTATAGAGCCGAGATCAGTAACCGCTGGTAGGAGGAGCTGAGACTCTGACTGACAGCGGCACAAGCGACAGTGAAAAATGAAGCTCCGGTCACAGAAGAGGTAAGCGGCTGTCTCTAAATGAGTGTTTGAACTGTAGGAGAGACAACCGGTTGAGTGCAATGTCAGAAGGCTTGATAAGATGGTAAGTGAAGTCCCGCTGAGAAGGCGTGTGGCTTGTAAGCAGCTGCAGGTAAAGTGCCGCTTACGGCAAAACATGAAATGTGATAAATCCTTAGTGCAGCAGAGGGTATTAGGAGCAATATGAAAATCACCGTGTTATAATCCTCCAGAGGAAAAAGGATAAGTAGAATCCAGTTGACAAAGGAAAAAAGCTTTGTAATCCACAAGGAGAGCTTGATAGAGAACTCAGTAGCAAAGATAGCAAGACTGCTACAAACAGCTACATGTGCAATAACTAAGCACCTGTCTGCAGTCAGGTGATGACTTAAATGCAGACAGGTAGAGACCATGTGATTGAAAGGTAACTGGAAAAAGCGGACTGGAATCCTTACACACAGTGAGGAGGAGAATTTAAGAACTCACGCCTGATATTCAGTCACAGCTACTGGATAGATTGCGCACCTGTGAGAAATGTTGTATTCAGTTGGACGAATCTACAGACATTGCTGGTGCGACTCAGTTGATCGTTTTGGTTCGCTATCCATGGGAAGGGAACATTTTGGAGGACTTTCTGTTCTGCAAAGAGGTGTCTGGGAGGAAAACGGGTGAAGAAATATTCAGACTCTTGGATGCTTTCATGACTGAAGCGGGACTTAGCTCGGAAATATGTGTGGTTGATTGTACGGATGGTGCGGGGGCTATGACGGACCAAAAAAGTGGGGTTGTTGCGCAGATAAAGGCTGTCAACCTGAAGGTTATGGCTACGCACTGTATGCTGCTTCGACAGGCGCTGGCATCAAAACACATGGAACCAAACCTTCACATTGTTTTAAACACAGCTGTGGCGGCAGTTAATTTTGTGAAGTCAAGGGCATTGCAGACACGTTTGTTTGGACAACTTTGTAGGGAGATGGGGGCGTATGACACACTGCTGTATCACTGTGAAGTGCGATGGCTTTCTTGTGGTAAAGTTTTGCAGCGGGTGTTCGAGCTACGTAGTGGGATGGCGGAGTTTATGAGAGAGCACAAACCCGATTTTGCAGAGTTTTTTTCCGATCCGGATTTTGTAGCCAAATTGGCATATCTTGCCGACATATTCAACTTGCTCAACAGCCTCAATATCTCAATCCAAGGAGGCTATGCATCTATCCTGTAAGTCAGCGACAAAATCACTGCCTTCATGAAGAAAACGGAGCTATGGAAAAAAAGGATACAAGACGGAGTAACAGACATGTTTCCCCAAATGACAGAATTTCTTCACAAAAACAACCTGTCTGTGGCTATAGTGAGCGAGGTAGCCATCTCTCACCTCACTGCACTAAGCAAGCACTTCAACTCTTACTTCTCCAATGTGAACACCGATGCCTGGGACTGGGTGTGGGATCCCTTTGCCCCAAGTGCAACAACAAGTGGCCTTACTGGTAAGGCAGAAGAGGAGCTTTTGGACTTATCCTCTGATAGGACATTGAAGGCCCGATTCCAACAGGTGTTTTTTGCTGATTTCTGGCCTTACCTCTCACATGAGTATCCTGAATTCACTACTGAGGCAATGAGAATGTTGCTACCCTTATCTACCACATACCTCTGTGAGTCATCATTCTAAACTTTGACTGCAATGAAGACTAAGTACAGAGCTCACTTGCATGTGGAGAACGATCTGAGAGTCTGCTTGTCATCCATCCCTCCAAGAGTGGATAAACTGTGTAGTGAGAGACAGGCTCACCCATCTCATTAAGGATGATCTCATCAAAAGAGTTATTGTGAACTGTGTGAGATAAGAATGTGATGTATGTATAGCCCAATGTACAAAATGTTATAAAAGTAATATGTTTAATTACTATGATGTTTTCTGTAACTGTCTCTTGAAAACTTTAATTAGTTTATTATTTTAAAGTTGAAACACTACCGCCCCATATCACTGCTCCCGCTAGCTTCAAAATTCCTTGAAAAACTAGTTTTCGATCGCCTAACCCAATTCCTGTCCTCCAACTCATTGCTCGACCCCCTGCAATCTGGCTTCCGTCCCCAACACTCAACTGAGACTGCCCTCACCAAGGTTACTAACAATCTCCTTTCTGCTAAAAACAAAGGCTACTACTCTATACTCATATTACTTGACCTCTCTGCTGCCTTTGACACTATTGACCATCCCCTTCTCCTACGGACTCTCAGCTCTCTTGGGGTCTGTGACACTGCCCTCTCCTGGATTCACTCCTGTCTCTCTAACAGATCCTTCTCCGTCTCTTTTGCTGGTGACTCCTCCTCTCTTTTGCCTCTGTCTGTTGGAGTACCTCAAGGCTCCGTCCTGGGTCCTCTACTCTTCTCTATTTACACTTCTTCACTGGATAAACTTATCAACAGCTATGGCTTAAGCTATCATCTCTACGCTGATGATACCCAGATCTACCTTTCCACCCCTGCACCCTCTCCTTCTGTCAATTCTCACTTCAGGGACTGCTTATCCGGCATTTCCTGGATGGCCTCTCACCACCTAAGAATACACATGTCCAAGACCGAACTACTTCTAATTCCCCCCTCTAACTCTACTCCAGTTTCTAATTTTTCTATCACTGTTGGTGGCACCACTATCTCCCCATCAACCCAAGTCCGCTGCCTCGGAGTCACGCTTGACTCAAATTTGTCCTTCATTCCCCACATCCAATTGCTCTCTTCCTCCTGCCACAACCACCTACGCAATATCTCCAAAATGCGTCCGATTCGTGCTGAAACTACTAAACAGGTAATCTACTCCCTGGTAATTTCCCGACTTTACTACTGTAACAACTTACTAACTGGCCTCCCTCTCTCCCGCCTCTCTCCCCTCCAATCCATCCTAAATGCATCTGCCAGGCTAATCCACCTCTCTCGATGCTCTGTTTCTGCTGCACCTCTCTGTGAGTCCCTTCACTGGCTCCCCATTCATAACAGAGTTAAATTCAAAATTCTCACCCTGACCTACAAAGCCCTCACCAGTGCTGCCCCACCCTACCTGTCCTCATTCATCAACAAATATACTCCTGCCCGCCCCCTAAGATCCAACAATGACCTGCTTCTTGCGTCCTCTACCATCACCTCCTCTCATGCTAGACTACAGGACTTCTCTCGTGCGGCACCAACCCTCTGAAACGCACTTTCTCGCACTGTCAGACTTGCCCCTAACCTCTCCTCCTTTAAACGTTCCCTAAAGACCTTTCTGTTCAGGGAAGCTTATCAATCAACTTATTAACAAACTAACTTCACTTAACTAACAGTTGCCCTCTATCTCCTCACTAATATCATTCTCACCTTTGCAGTCCCTACCTCCTGTTTCCCATCCTCCTACCCATCTAGATTGTAAGTTCCCACGGGAATAGGGCCCTCAATTCCCCCTGTATTTGTCTGTAAAATGTTGTCTTTTATCTTATTGTTTCTCCATTGTACTGTTATCCTTGTACCCATGGGCAGCACTGCGGAATCTGTTGGCACTTTATAAATAAAGAATAATAATAATAAAAATACTTAAAGTTAAACTCATCTTTAGACTGGTCATTTTAAATGCCAGGCTTGCTACTGTTGATTTTATGAAAGTTGTTAATACAAATTAAATTAAAGTAAATGCTATCAAGTTGAGTCCAAATGCACTTTGAATAAAATTACTCTAACTGTAAGTGATATTAACATGATTGAAATTGAAATGTGTTCTGTTTATCACAGTGAAACAGGTCTGAATTTATTTGGGTTGAAATGTTTAAGAAGTCCCAATGGCAACTAAGACTATAAATTGTAATAAGCATATGCTTACTTAGTAATAATATTACACAGGGGTCCTTGGAACCCATAATGTAGAGGACTTTTGGTTCCTGGATTGACGAATGGAACGAAAACATACGGCTAGATTACAAGTTTTGTCGGTAACGCTCCTTATTTTTTCAGCGCTGACTTTAAAAAACGCTGGTATTACAAGTTTTCTGAATGGCTGCGTTAGCCTCAGAAAAGTGAGTGTTGAGCAAAATTTAGCTCCACTTCTCACAGTAATACCAGCGTTGCTTACGGTAGCGGTAAGCTGGAAAAACATGCTCGTGCACGATTTCCCCATAGGATACAATGGGGCTGAGCTGGCTGAAAAAACCTAACACCTGCAAAAAAGCAGCGTTCAGCTCCTAACGCAGCCCCATTGATTCCTATGGGGAAATACTACACCTAACACCCTAACATGAACCCCGAGTCGAAACACCCCTAATCTTACACTTATTAACCCCTAATCTGCCGCCCCCGCTATCGCTGACACCTACATTATATTATTAACCCCTAACCTGCCGCTCCGGACACCGCCGCCACCTACATTATACCTATGAACCCCTAATCTGCTGCCCCCAACATCGCTGACACCTACATTATATTTATTAACCCCTAATCTTCCGCCCCCAACGTCGCCGCCACCTACCTACAATTATTAACCCCTAATCTGCCGACCGGACATTGCCGCCACTATAATAAATCTATTAACCCCTAAACCGCCGCACTCCCACCTCGCAAACACTATAATACATTTTATTAACCCCTAATCTTCCCTCCCTAACATCGCCGCCACCTACCTAGAATTATTAACCCCTAATCTGCCGCCCCCAACGTCGCCGCTACTATAATAGTTATTAACCTCTAAACCTAAGTCTAACCCTAACCCTAACACCCCCCTAAATTAAATATAATTTAAAGAAATCTAAATAAAATTACTATAATTAAATAAATGATTCCTATTTAAAACTAAATACTTACCTATAAAATAAACCATAAGATAGCTACAATATAACTAATAGTTACATTGTAGCTATTTTAGGATTTATATTTATTTTACAGGCAACTTTGTATTTAATTTAACTAGGTAGAATAGCTATTAAATAGTTAATAACTATTTAATAGCTACCTAGTTAAAATAATTACAAAATTACCAGTAAAATAAATCCTAACTTAAGTTACAAATACACCTAACACTACACTATCAATAAATTAATTAAATAAATTATCTAAAATTATCTAAACTAAAATACAATTAAATAAACTAAACTATAGTACAAAAACAAACAAACACTAAATTACAAAAAATAAAAAAATATTACAAGAATTTCAATCTAATTACACTTAATCTAAGCCCCCTAATAAAATAAAAAAGCCCTTCAAAATAATAAAATTCCCTACCCTATACTAAATTACAAAAGTAATCAGCTCTTTTACCAGCCCTTAAAAGGGCTTTTTGCGGAACATTGCCCCAAAGTAATCAGCTCTTTTACCTGTAAAAAAAATACAAGACCCCCCCAACATTAAAACTCACCACCCACACACCCCTACTCTAAAACCCACCCGATCCCCCCTTAAAAAAACCTAACACTAACCCCCTGAAGATCACCCTACCTTGAGCCGTGTTCACCCAGCCGGGCCGAATTCTTCATCCAATCCGGGCGATGTGGTCCTCCATCCGGCAGAAGTCTTCATCCAAGCGGGGCAGAAGAGGTCCTCCATCCGGCAGAAGTCTTCATCCATCCGCGGCTCCATCTTCAAGACCTCCGACGCGGAACATCCTCCATGGCCGACGGACTAACGACGAATGATGTCATCCAAGATGGCGTCCCTCGAATTCCGATTGGCTGATAGGATTCTATCAGCCAATCAGAATTAAGGTAGGAAAAATCCGATTGGTTGATTTAATCATTCAATCGGATTGAAGTTCAATCCGATTGGCTGATTAGATCAGCCAATATAATTGACCTCGCATTCTATTGGCTGATCCAATCAGCCAATCAAATTGAACTTCAATCCGATTGGCTGATTAAATCAACCAATCTGATTTTTCCTACCTTAATTCCGATTGGCTGATAGAATCCTATCAGCCAATCGGAATTCGAGGGACGCCATCTTGGATGACGTTATTTTAAGGAACCTTCATTCGTCGTTAGTCCGTCGGCCGAGGAGGATGTTCCACGTCGAAGGTCTTGAATATGGAGCCACGGATGGATGAAGACTTCTGCCGGATGGAGGACCTCTTCTGCCCCGCTTGGATGAAGACTTCTGCCGGATGGAGGACCTCTTCTGCCCGGATTGGATGAAGAATTCGGCCTGGCTGGGTGAACACGGCTCAAGGTAGGGTGATCTTCAGGGGGTTAGTGTTAGGTTTTTTTAAGGGAGAATCAGGTGGGTTTTAGAGTAGGGGTGTGTGGGTAGTGGGTTTTAATGTTGGGGGGGTCTTGTATTTTTTTTTACAGGTAAAAGAGCTGATTACTTTGGGGCAATGCCCCGCAAAAAGCCCTTTTAAGGGCTGATAAAAGAGCTGATTACTTTTGTAATTTAGTATAGGGTATGGCATTTTATTATTTTTTGGGGCTTTTTTATTTTATTACGGGGTTTAGATTAGGTGTAATTAGATTAAAATTCTTGTAATATTTTTTTATTTTTTGTAATTTAGTGTTTGTTTGTTTGTTTTTGCACTATAGTTTAGTTTATTTAATTGTATTTTAGTTTAAATAATTGTAGGTAATTTATTTAATTAATTTATTGATAGTGTAGTGTTAGGTGTATTTGTAACTTAGGTTAGGATTTATTTTACAGGTAATTTTGTAATTATTTTAACTAGGTAGCTATTAAATAGTTATTAACTATTTAATAGCTATTGTACCTAGTTAAAATAAATACAAAGTTGCCTGTAAAATAAATATAAATCATAAAATAGCTACAATGTAACTATTAGTTATATTGTAGCTATATTAGGGTTTATTTTATAGGTAAGTATTTAGTTTTAAATAGGATTAATTTATATAATTATAGTAATTTTATTTCGTTTTATTTAAATTATATTTAACTTAGGGGGGTGTTAGGGTTAGGGTTAGACTTAGGTTAAGGGGTTAATAACTTTATTATAGTAGCGGCGACGTTGGGGGGGCAGATTAGGGGTTAATAATTGTAGGTAGGTGGCGGCGATGTGGGGGGGGCAGATTAGGGGTTAATAAAATTTATTATAGTGTTTGCAAGGCGGGATTGCGGCGGTTTAGGGGTTAATACATTTATTATAATGGCGGCGATGTCCGGTCGACAGATTAGGGGTTTATAAGTTTAGGTAGGTTAAGTGTAGGTAGGTGGCGGCGACGTTGGGGGGCAGATTAGGGGTTAATAAATATAATATAGGTGTCGGCGATGTTAGGGACAGCAGATTAGGGGTTCATAGGTATAATGTAGGTGGCGGCGATGTCCGGTCGGTAGATTATGGGTTAAATAATTTTATTATAGTGTTTGCGATGTGGGGGGACCTCGGTTTAGGGTTTCATAGGTAGTTTATGGGTGTTAGTGTACTTTTTAGCACTGTAGTTAAGAGCTTTATGTTCCGGCGTTAGCCCATAAAACTCTTAACTACTGACTTTTTTATGCGGTAGGAGTCTTGGAGGTAGAGGCTGTACCGCTCACTTCTTCCAAGACTTGTAATACCAGCGTTAGGCAAATCCCATTAAAAAGATAGGATACGCAATTGACGTAAGGGGATTTGCGGTAGCCAAAAGTCGCGGAAGAAAAGTGAGCAGTACACCTGTACCTACCGGACTGGTAATACTAGCGGGCATTAAAAAGCAGCGTTAGGACCCCTTAACGCTGCTTTTTAAAGCTAACGCAGAACTCATAATCTAGGCGATAGTCTTGTTCTTTCCTCTGGACTTCTTGTCCTAAGATAGAAAAGTTCCTTTACCTCCTGTCACAGAAGAAAATATTGAATCTAGACAAGGCTCAAACAAGATTTTTCCTAGAAAAGTAAAAGACAAGACTTAGAGACCATGTCTGCTGAACAGGACTTTAGCCACAACGCTATTCTGGATAAGACTACTACCATCATATTCTTATTTATAATACTGATTACTACAGCAATTGCATCACAAAAGAAAGCATTAGCTTACGTTAGAAGTTTTAAATTATGTTTGAAATCTTTGTCTTAAAGAATCCATTGGGTACTCACAAGAAGTGTTATTCTGAGATAGAGTACTTAGCTGAATGTTTGAAAATCAAATCCGAAAGTTTAACAGATTTCTCCTCAGAAGACTTAAGGTCTATAATACCCAAAGAACCTCCCTCACTAAATTACGAAGGTGTTCAAGCTTAGACACAAAAGAAGACAATTCTGAATCTTGATCAGTAGTAGACTCCTGATCATCAAAAATAGATTCCCCTTCAGAAGACAGATCTGAGGTCAGATGTTGAATCCTTGAGAAGCTGTTTAGCTGGTCCAACTTTGAGATTCAGAAAGAGAATATAAATCAACAGCAGGTTAATCGTCAGTCATACACCTCTTGCTTAGAGGAGGCATAGCCGCCAACATCTCAAAAACAGCAGGTTAATCGTCAGTCATACACCTCTTGCTTAGAGGAGGCATAGCCGCCAACATCTCAAAAACAGCAGGTTAATCGTCAGTCATACACCTCTTGCTTAGAGGAGGCATAGCCGCTAACATCTCAAAAACAGCAGGTTAATCGTCAGTCATACACCTCTTGCTTAGAGGAGGCATAGCCGACAACATCTCAGAAACAGCAGGTTAATTGTCAGTCATACACCTCTTGCTTAGAGGAGGCATAGCCGCTAACATCTCAAAAACAGCAGGTTAATCGTCAGTCATACACCTCTTGCTTAGAGGAGGCATAGCCGCCAACATCTCAAAAACAGTTAGGTTAATCATCAGTCATACACCTCTTGCTTAGAGGAGGCATAGCCGCCAACATCTCAGAAACAGCAGGTTAATCGTCAGTCATACACCTCTTGCTTAGAGGAGGCATCGCCGCCAACATCTCAGAAACAGCAGGTTAATCGTCAGTCATACACCTCTTGCTTAGAGGAGGTATAGCCGCCAACATCTCAAAAACAGTTAAGCTCACAAGCTTTTAAAATCATGGAAAATCTGAAACACTCCCTTAAACTGAACAAACGGGGAGGACAGATTACCTTAGACGCAAAAGACAGCATTAGATTGATTAGGATGCATAATGTAATCCAAACAAGAATTGCAATGCTGATCTGGGGATTAACAGAAGCAGGCTTGCAAAAAACACACAATTAATTAAAGGAAATTGTTGTATTTTATGAACACACCTAACTTTAATATCAGACTGTTATTTCCATGGACATTATTGAATAATGAAATGCTAAGGGACATTTGTCTACAACATCAAGGATACAAAGGGTTAAATGCACACTGACCTACAGTTACCAGCTCAGAGGTGACAAGGCAGAGATAAGTGGAAATCTGATGAACCACTGTATATAAACAATAGATCAAAAGGATACCACAGGATTCACTAAGACATTTTACAACCCAATATTTAGCATTTCAGCACAGATGGCCATTTCATCACAGATGGTGTACAAGGCCCTGATTTTATCTCAGTTCCTATCACCAATAGCCTAAGGACGTCACATTCAACCCCCCTGATCTAATGATGTCATCTGGTCTCTGAAGAATTTATAGAGTGTGGGCTGGGCTGTGAGAAAGAATGAATGACTATATAAGTTAGTTGCCATTGTAGGCTAAGCAAGCTCTCTCTTCTCACTCACCTCTCCCCTTCCATCTCTCCCTCTCCCTTTTTCCAACTTCCCTTTCCTTCCCTTACATTAGTTAGCAACTTGTTTCTATGTAAATACTTATTTTCTGTATAATAAAAGAAATACTTTCATCAAGCAGCGTCCTGATTTCCTAAGCTAAAGGTAATATTAGTGTGGAAATAGTAACTAAAAAGTTAGCAGATTCTACATTTGGCACCCCATACGGGACGTGGATAAATCACTAATTCCACGTTGAACTAAAGCTGAATTTGCTAAACTGGAGTACTGGAGCTGCAAGAATTCTTTGTGAATAGAGGCCGAACCGGACTTATCTGTGTGGGAAGTGTGCAGATCTACAAGACACTGTGTAAAGAGAAAGCTGCAAGTACTGTAAGTATATGTTTCTTTGTGTTTATGATATGTCTCTGTATGCTACAGAAAAGTAAATGTATTAATTGTTTCTTGCTGAATTAAGTTTACTAAAATCTGAAAACAAGAGAGTAACCAGACATCTCTGAGGGTAAAGTGTAATAGGCATAGCCCAGTTTTACATGCAGCTCAAAAGGAGATCCCTCTAGGTCTAGATTTTAGGCTAATAATGCAAAAAGTTTGTTGATGTTAGATGTGTACTTGTGAGTGTGTACATCTGTACTGTGTATAGTGTGTTGTGTGATCAGTGTGTACATCTGTACTGTGTATAGTGTGTTGTGTGATCAGTGTGTACATCTGTACTGTGTATAGTGTGTTGTGTGATCAGTGTGTACATCTGTACTGTGTATAGTGTGTTGTGTGATCAGTGTGTACATCTGTACTGTGTATAGTTTGTTGTGTGATCATTGTGTACATCTGTACTGTGTATAGTGTGTTGTGTGATCAGTGTGTACATCTGTACTGTGTATAGTTTGTTGTGTGATCATTGTGTACATCTGTACTTTGTATAGTGTGTTGTGTGAATCTGGTGTGTGTATTGTTAGTAAGAATGGAACTGGTTGAGAAATACATTAAGAAATATGCCTCTGTCACATTTATTACATGTGCAGAAGATCCATTGACACGTCAGTTTTATAATGTAATTAAACAATGTGAAAAGCACAATAATGAACTAAGTAGAAAACTGTTTCAGAAAGACATAGAAAAAAGAGAGCTAAGTAATTTACTAAGTATGTTTCTAAGAATAAAAGAGATTGCTGAACAGAAAGAGTTGGAATGGAAGGCAGAAAGAACTGATATCATAGAACAGCTGGATAAACTTGGTCAATCTATTATGGCTGTTGCTAGTCACTCTGAAAAGAGATGTGAGTGTGATACACTGAGTGAAGAGATAGACAAACTTACTAAAGTGAATGCTGAGCTACAAGAGAGGCTTAATGAATGTGAAGTGAGGTGTGACATGGGAGAGCAATTAGTAACATGTATGGAAGAAAAGGAAATGCAGAGAGAGAATGTTATTGCATCACTTAAGGCAGACTTATGGGAGTCTGAATCACAGCTGTTAAATAAAGAACAATGTATCTTGTCTCTTAAAGCACAGGGGATACAAGACAAATGTAACCATTACAGGAGTAGTCTAGCACATGTGTGTCCTTTAGAAGTAGATGGTAATGAAAGTCAAACTATAGAACTAGATGGGCAAACTCCTAACATTCCTGACAGTTCTTTGTTAACTTTAAACCAGGCCCCCTCTACTCTAACTCCTCAAATAGAATGCAGACAAAGTAACCCCCAATTACAAACTAAAGTAAATAATCATAGTAACTCTGCCCCCCTTACAATACAAGACCGTAATAATTTGTGCCATATTTTAGGTCACTTTGATACCTCCACACCACCTGTAATCCTTTCTAATAAGTTAGAAGTTGTTATTACTCAGTATAATTTAGGCAACAGAGATGCCTGTGCTTTGCTTCGGGCCTGGTTGCCATCACAAGTAGCTGCACAGCTAAGGGCACCAGTAGGCACCCATAAAGGAGTGTCTCCTGATATTGATGCAAACTGGGGAAATTCAGGGGACAGATTAAAGGAATTACAGTATGTTATGTGTTGTCGTGATGCCAGAGGTACCAGTGCCATAGCAAATGCAAGTTTAAAGGAAGGAGATGACCCGATTTTGTTTTGTACTGAGTACCTTGCACTGTATAAGATAACTTATAACTGCCCTAACATGTCCCCAGATGATGCAGATTTTCTGTATTCTATGGCAAATAAATGCACATTAATTGACAGTAGTACAAGAATCACTCTTAGAAATGCCAGCTCATATACAAACTTTGTTAACATACTTAAAGACTGGTTTAAAGACTCCAAGCATAAGAATGCTACTCATAATAATATATCTATGCTAACTGAGAGTCAGGGAAAGCAGAGATTTTTGAGACGTTGTTTTAAATGTGGAAAGTTTGGGCACATCATGAGGGAATGTGTGACATCAATGAGAGATATCAGGGATAAAAATTACATTAGGAGGCAGAACAAAATATCATATTTAAGTAAGGAAGGAAAATACAGTGCTATATTTGAAGGTGAAAAGGAACAGAATATATCTTCTTTAACAAAGAAAGAAATAATACAAGAACCTACTAGGGAGGAAACTTGCAAAGAGCCCCCATCTAAAAAAGACTCTCAGCAAAATTGCAAAGAGCCCCCATCTAAAAAAGAAGGGACAAATGTTCCATTTCAGATGCCTTACATAAACTGGCAATTGTGGGCACTGTTTAATTATACACAATTGGCAATGCATCTATTGATATTGAATTTAGCTCAGCCTGTGTATATTGCCAATTAATTGTAGAAATCTGTCCCTATTCTCTACATTCTATTACCCTGTATTCCATGTATAGTGATGGTAGATTTTTACTTTAGGCAAGAAGAGATTTATTTTGTTTCATTTATTTACTTTGTATATATGTCTATATTAATGCTATGTTTCTTTTTTTAGGGCTATTACTTGAAGAGAAGTGAACTTTGTACAGTCTACTTCTAGAAATTAATAATTTTGTAATTGTTTATTTTTATTCACAGGTTGTTGCTATCCATGAATAAAATGTTTATAGTATAAAGAAATGCATTTCCCCCTTTTTCTTAAAGACCACGTGGTACTTTATGATGAGCTCATCAGTTACATAAATGTAATATAGTCACAATGAATTGTTTGCAAACAATTGATCATAACCAGTTTATTTTAAAAGTCATGGTTTCAAGTACTGTTTTATATGTCTATGTTATTTTGTTTGTGTTATTAATGTCATGAACTAACAATTCTGATTACTTACAGAAGCAACCTATACCATCGCCCAAAGAAGCACAAATCATTTACTGTAGAGAAGACTAGATATTTTAAATTGGATAATTTAATGCAAAATCCAAATTTAGTTATTTAAGAACACTGTTATATTTAAAGAGAACAGCAACATGTTTTGTGTGGCGTACTGTTTTTATGTTGTGTTTGTTCTGTGTTGTCTCTGTTTTATATGTTTAAAATGAATTATTGTTATTTTTTGTAATATGGTTCCTTTTCTATCAAGGAACCAAACGGGGGATCCCTTCACTAACATTTTTGTATTTTTAAGGACATTTTTTATTCACTACCATTTTTGTATTTTAAGGACATTTTTTTAAATTCACTACCATTTTTGTATTTTAAAGCACGTTTTTATTTATTTATTATTTTTTTTTAAATTCTGTTTCGCCACACTGGGCAATGTTTTTCAGTAATATTTTTCATAAGCCAAAGAGTATAACATTGTCCACTTATAGGTCTCTAAGTGCTGACCAGTAGATTATAAGACTGTGTGCATGCCTTGAAGCAGATAATGATACTGTGATTTAATGTTAAAGAAAGTAATATAAATGTTATGTTAAAGAAAGTAATATAAATGTTTGCTAAGCTATATGCTACATTTTGTTTATGACCTCAGATAGCAAGTATTTTGTATTAATAAATTATAATCTGTCACATATGTATAACATTCAAATCTCACAATGTGCTAGAAAATAATTTGCAAAGGTCGAGCACTACTCCTAGCAGTAGTCATTAAGATTGTGTGTGATATGTAACAATTAATTTGTATCATATGTATAATTATTCTAAATATGCTGATGATTTGAAATACATCTCAGATTATTGTTAATTCTAACCGGGAAAAATATATATTGTATTTGTAAAATGTATCTAATCATCCTATTCATAATGTGATTGATAGAATGTGCTACACATTGTAAGGGAATTGTATTTTAGTATTTATTTCATATTTAGAGTATGGATGTGAATGAATGGTTTTATTTCAGGTTGCCCCACTCACAGAAGAAACTATAAAGTGAGCAGTACAACGTTATGATCATAAGTGATTTAATGATCAAAGAGGGGAATGTTGTATTTTATGAACACACCTAACTTTAATATCAGACTGTTATTTCCATGGACATTATTGAATAATGAAATGCTAAGGGACATTTGTCTACAACATCAAGGATACAAAGGGTTAAATGCACACTGACCTACAGTTACCAGCTCAGAGGTGACAAGGCAGAGATAAGTGGAAATCTGATGAACCACTGTATATAAACAATAGATCAAAAGGATACCACAGGATTCACTAAGACATTTTACAACCCAATATTTAGCATTTCAGCACAGATGGCCGTTTCATCACAGATGGTGTACAAGGCCCTGATTTTATCTCAGTTCCTATCACCAATAGCCTAAGGACGTCACATTCAACCCCCCTGATCTAATGATGTCATCTGGTCTCTGAAGAATTTATAGAGTGTGGGCTGGGCTGTGAGAAAGAATGAATGACTATATAAGTTAGTTGCCATTGTAGGCTAAGCAAGCTCTCTCTTCTCACTCACCTCTCCCCTTCCATCTCTCCCTCTCCCTTTTTCCAACTTCCCTTTCCTTCCCTTACATTAGTTAGCAACTTGTTTCTATGTAAATACTTATTTTCTGTATAATAAAAGAAATACTTTCATCAAGCAGCGTCCTGATTTCCTAAGCTAAAGGTAATATTAGTGTGGAAATAGTAACTAAAAAGTTAGCAGATTCTACAGAAATAATTGATCAAAGGATCTGGTCTCTAAAAGATCTAAAGTAGTGGGGATAATTTCAGAATACTCCAAAACAAATGAATAAATACAAACACAAAATAAGGAAACATAAAAGAGTAACATACTGCAATATAATTTAAGACAATAGAAATAGTAATAAATACTCAGGGACTTAAAACAGTAAATTCCAAGAGATAAAAAAAAAAAACCCTAATGGACTAAAAAAAAGAACCATTTAAGACTAGAAAATGTGCTCTTGTAAGTCAGAGAAACTCACCACCTCCGCAGACCATAGGAAAGATATCAAAGGCCGATAGCTTAGCAGTCTCCATCCCTTAACCGCAGTGCCGAAGAGAAAATGGCGGGTAGATAACACAGCGGGATCAATTTAAAGCGATATGAAACCCAAACATTATCTTTTGTGATTCAGACAGAACAAACAATTTTAAAAAAGTTTCAAATTTACTTCTATTATCAAATTGACTTCTGTTATTAAATTGACTTCGTTCCCATGATATTCTGTGTTGAAGAGAAACCTAGGTAGCATCTGGAGCACTACATGACAGGAAATAGTGCTGCCCTCTGGTGCTCTTTCAAAAGGAAAACATTCTTGCAAAAAAGCTCAAAGGTATGTTGGCTGCACGAGGCAGCCAAAAGAATCCACCTGGATGCAGCATAAGCAAATGAAGCCTTAAAAATAAAACATGTAACCTTCCGCACGAAACAACAAAAAACACATAAACGACCGCAATAAATTAAAAAAAACTAACCGCCCTCACAAATTATTAACAATCACCAAAACCGCCATTTTCGTAATCCACCTGGATGCAGCATAGGCAAACAAAGCCTAAAAAAGAAAAGAAAGAAACACGCAACCGCCCGCACGGAACAACGAAACAGCCCACTGGAATAAAAAAAACCTAACCTCCCACACAAAGTATTAACAAACACTGAAACTGCTAACATCGCAAAATAATAAAGTAATTAACCGCTAATCCGCTAATAACATAATTAAAATATTAACCCCTAAATCGCCAAACCCCCACATCGCAATAAACCTAATTAACCTATTACCCCCTAAACCGACAACCCCCCCCACATCGCAATAAACCTAATTAACCTATTAACCCCTACACCGAACAAACCCCCACATTGCAATAAACCTAATTAACCTATTAACTCCTAAACCGAACAAACCCCCACATTGCAATAAACCTAATTAACCTATTAACTCCTAAACTGCCAACCCTCCACAATGCAAATAGTTTATTTAATTACTAAGCCCCCTAACCTAACACCCCTAAATTAACCCCAATACTAAGTTACACATTCAAATAAAACCTAACATTAAATTACAAAAAAATATCTAAAATTACAAAAAATAAAAAACTCAAAATTATCAATAATAAAAAGAAATTAAACCTAATCCCTATGAAAATAAAAAAGGCCCCCAAAAATGGAAACACCCCTTATCTAAACTAAACTACCAATAGCCCTTAAAAGGGTTTTTTGGAGGGCATCGCCCTACGTTAAACAGCGCTTTTACATTTTAAAATACGAAGTCCCCCTTAACAGTAAAAAAAAAACACCCACCAAACCCCCCCAAATAAAAAACCTAACGCTAAAAAAAACTAAACTACTCATTGCCCCTAAAGGGGCATTTGTATGGGCATTGCCCTTAAAAGGGCAATCAGCTCTTTTCCAGCCCATTAAATCCCTAATCTTAAAAATACCCCCCCCCAAAATAAAATACTAACACTAAGCCCCAAATAGGTACTCACCGTTCCTGAAGTCCGGCGCAGGTCTTCTTCCAGGTGGCTCCATCATATTCTATCTTCATCCGGATGAAAGGCTGATCCTCACCGGCGGTCCTCACCGGCTGCGCGAAGCAGAGGTGCGGAGCTGTCTTCCCCAACGCGTGGATCCTTATCGGCAGTCCTCAACGGCGGCGGGCCTCGGCAGCATGGAGGCTCCTCTTCATCTGATGTCCGTCGTACACTAAATATTGAATGCAAGGTACCGCAATCAATTTAGGGTACCTTGCATTCCTATTGGCTAAAATTTTGAAATCAGCCAATAGGATTAGAGTTACTGAAATCCTATTGGCTGTTCAAATCAGCCAATAAGATTTCAGTAGCTCTCATCCTATTGGCTGATTTAAAAATTTTCAATAAATATGGGGTACCTTGCATTCAATCTTCAGTGTGCGAAGCCTCCATGCCGTTGAGGACCGCCGCCACCGAGGACTGCCACTGAGGATCCAGGCATCGGGAAGACAGCTCAGCACCTCCGCTCCACTTTCGCTCTGAATGAAGATAGAAGATGATGGAGCCGTCTGGAAGAAGACCTTCCCTGCCGGACTTCAGGAACAGTGAGTACCTATTTGGGGCTTAGGTTTAGGCTTTTTTATTTTAATTTTGTGTTTGTTTTTTTTTAGATTAGGGTTTTTTGGGGCTTGAAAAAGAGCTGATTTCCCTTTTAAGGGCAGTAAAAGAGCTGAATGCCCTTTTAAGGGCAATGCCCATACAAAGCTTAGTTGTTTTTTAGTGTTAGTTTTTTTATTTTGGGGGTTGGTTGGGTGGTGGGTTTTACTTTTAGGGGGGGACTTAGTATTTTTTAGAGGTAAAAGAGCTGTTTAACTTAGGGCAATGCCCTACAAAATGCCCTTTTAAGGGCTATTGGTATTTTAGATTAGGGGGTGTTTTTATTTTGGGGGGATTTTTTATTTTCATAGGGATTAGGTATCATTTTTTTTATTTTTGATAATTTTGTTTATTTTTTCTGTAATGTTAGACTTTTTTATTTTTTGTAATTTAATGTTATTTTTTTTTAATTTTAATTGTAATTTAATAGTAATTGGGGTTAATTTAGGGGGTGTTAGGTTAGGGGGCTTAGTAATTAAATAAGTTATTTGCGTTGTGGTGGGTTTGGAGGTTTAAAGGTTAATAGGTTAATTAGGTTGATTGCGATGTGGATGTTTGACGGTTTAGAGGTTAATAGGTTAATTAGGTTGATTGCAATGTGGGTGTTTGGCGGTTTAGAGGTTAATTAGGTTTATTGCAATGTGGGAGGTTGGAGGTTTAAGAGCTAATAGGTTAAATAGGTTTATTGCGATGTAGAGGTTTTGCGGTTTAGAGGTTAATAGGTTAATTAGGTTTATTGCGATGTGGGTGGTTGACGGTTAAGGGGTTAATATTTTAATTATGTTATATGCATATCAGGGGTTAATTACTTTATTGTTTTGCAATGTGGTGGTTTGCAGTATACGTGTTTGTTAATACTTTGTGCGTTATTTTTTTTTCATTATACTTCGTGCGGGCGGTTACGTGTTTTTATTTTTATTTCTTGCGGGCAGTTACGTGTTTTTTAGTTATTTATATATATATATATATATATTTATATTTAGTTGAATGTTTTGTTTTTTTAAGGCTTCGAGTTTGCCTACGCTGCATCCAGGTGGAAATACATTGGTGGATTCTTTTGGCTGCAGGCGCCAACATTCCTTTAAGGATGCGTGCGTGTTACAAACTGCTGTTTGTAACTGGCCCTTTAAATGGAAAATTGCCCTGCTTCCCTGGATTTTGGAGAAGCCTATTTGCCAGCCTCCTTCCACATTACTATGGCCCCTGGAAGATTGTGCCCCTGAGGACATATTGACTTTTGTTGGGTGTGTGTGTGGCCCTTTAAGAACCGTCTGGGGACATATTGTGACTCTGGTGAACAATGCCCCTTTAAGACTATGTCCCCAGACCTGTGAAATGACTTGTCCCTGGCTTTCTCCCACTTGGTTCAGTTTCATTGTGTGCCATTAAGAGTTAAATTTTGTTCAGCTTCAAGAAACCTATTCTAAATACAAGTCTGCTGGGATTAGCTCTAATTAGGTTTAGTGATCAACTTTCCCATTGTCTAATCAGACTAGTATTGATAAGGTGGACTGCATTGTTTTATTGTGTGTGATGTTATCTGCTGAAGTAAATGTTGTGGGCTGTCAAAGGGAGTGTCTCTCTATCTAATATCAAATGTGTGATGGGGGATTTTATGCCTCCCCCTGAGAGTGTCCTGTTTGCATGTAACCTCAATAAAAAGGAGGCTGTGTGCTCCAGCACATCAGACCTATTTTTGACCCTCTAACTTGAAGCTTTGACTCATGTTTGTAGGATACAGCTTATAATAACTACAGGGATTGCTATGCTCTTCATACTCCCTTAGCTACAGGGATTGCTATAGAAGGAAGAGGTTCACCTATTGGAGCCTGGTCGTAGGTCCAGGGCGCAGAGGAGACGGCGAGATACCAGCCCAGCAGCGGTGGTTCATAGAGTCTGCATTACTTATGGTGGCTACGCAGCAGTTATAGTGTCCACGGTGCTGCTGCTCCTTTGGTGAGCGCTAGGAGCATCCTTTTCTACGGTCCAACTTCCAGCCAGCCTGGAGGCAACCGTAACATTTGGCGGCAGCGGTGGGATTGGCGTCCTAGCGCAAGGAGCAGCACCACAACAACACTGGTATCGTAGGAGAGTTATTGAGGGCAACGCTAGCCACTGCGCAGCGTCCCTACCTACAGCAGCATGGAGCTGACAAGACACTATTCAGAACCCTGTGAAGAGCACCTCAACCTGATCCGTCGCTATGAGGGCGCGGATTTCGTTCCAGAGGTAAAGAGGCGGCTAGTCCGATATGGTCCAGACCCTGCACAGGAGGTAGTCAGTCGCATCATCCGGGAATTGGATACGGAGAACAAAGTGGCACGAGCCTTTGAGCGCCAACTGTGGAGTTTGAGGGTCTGGACACCTGGTCTCCAGCGAGAAAGTGAGTCACAGGGAGCGGAGAGCAACGACCTCCCTTCCCAGCGGCAGCCAGAGTTACAGGGAGAGGAGAGCAGCGACCTCCCTCCCCAGCGGCAGTATACCGTGCAGAGCGAAGAGACAACCAGTCCCCTTCCCCAGCCAGAGATACCAGAGGCAGCAGGCCTCATAGACTGGTCCTGGGAGGACCCCCAGCAGGCAGGTGGAGATGGGACCGCAGTCTCTCTACCGGCCCTACAGGGATGCTGGGCAGGCGGCCCAGATCCCCAGCGACAGACCCAGCTACAGGGAGGGGAGAGCATCGACCTCCCTCCCCAGCCGGAGTGTGCCTTCCAGGAAGAGGAGACAACCGGTCTCTCTCCCCAGCCGCAGCATGTTCCACAGGAAGCGGAGAGCATCGACCTCCCTTCCCAACGGCCGCCGGAGTATCAGGAGGAGGAGGTAAGCCAATCTCCCCCTCCCCAGCTAACTCCTAACTTGGGCCCAGGGTTAACAGTGGAGATGTTAACCCCCACTGACCCCCACGTTCCCTTTGCCACCGGGCAGGACTATGCCCCAATTCCCCCAGCAGAAGAGCTGGCATCAGGACAGAGCACTGCTGGCCTCTGCCCTACAGACCTTGTCCTTGTTACAGGACTGGCCTGCAAACCCCTCACCCCAGCAGAAGCGCTGGCACCAGGGCAGAGTGCCGCTGGCCTCTGCCCCCCAAGTACCATCAGCTATTTGCCCAGCTGCGCCAGGAAGGCAGAGGATGCTACACTGTCATCCTATAACCTGGAACTTACAGGCCAGTGCTACTTGTTGTGGGGGGGCTGCTTTGCTGCTAGTGTTTATTTGTGGGTGGGTTGCGAGACTAACTTAGGCACTGACCGACAGAAGGTCAGGTGCCTGGTTAGTCTCCCTCCAAAAGGGGAGATATGTTACAAACTGCTGTTTGTAACTGGCCCTTTAAATGGAAAATTGCCCTGCTTCCCTGGATTTTGGAGAAGCCTATTTGCCAGCCTCCTTCCACATGACTATGGCCCCTGGAAGATTGTGCCCCTGAGGACATATTGACTTTTGTTGGGTGTGTGTGTGGCCCTTTAAGAACCGTCTGGGGACATATTGTGACTCTGGTGAACAATGCCCCTTTAAGACTATGTCCCCAGACCTGTGAAATGACTTGTCCCTGGCTTTCTCCCACTTGGTTCAGTTTCATTGTGTGCCATTAAGAGTTAAATTTTGTTCAGCTTCAAGAAACCTATTCTAAATACAAGTCTGCTGGGATTAGCTCTAATTAGGTTTAGTGATCAACTTTCCCATTGTCTAATCAGACTAGTATTGATAAGGTGGACTGCATTGTTTTATTGTGTGTGATGTTATCTGCTGAAGTAAATGTTGTGGGCTGTCAAAGGGAGTGTCTCTCTATCTAATATCAAATGTGT